>NW_026061710.1:21155716-21455819 GCF_023897955.1 Schistocerca gregaria
GATGTTCATCGGAAACCTCTACTGGTCTTCCAAGGAACGATCAAGGGGTAGACTGTTTGAGACTTTACTCCCATGGAGGAAAGTGCGCATGGTGACTGTTGTATTCAATCCCGATGCAATTTCTGTGTTTCATCAACACTCTGGTAGTCCACAGAGAACAGAAAGACTCCAGATGTGCATCGGAAACTACTACTGGTCTTCCAGGGAACGATCAAAGCGTAGACTGTTTGAGACATTACTCCCATGGAGGAAAGTGCGCATGGTGACTATTGTATTCAATCCCGATGCAATTTCTGTGTTTCATCAACATTCTGATATTCCACAGATTACAGAATGCCTCCAGATGTGCATCGGAAACTACTACTGGTCTTCCAGGGAACGATCAAACGTAGACTGTTAGAGACATTACTCCCATGGAGTAAAGTGTGCATGGTGACTGTTGTATTCAATCCCGATGCAATTTCTGTGTTTCATCAACACTCTGGTAGTCCACAGATTACAGAATGACTCCAGATGTGCAATTTAAACTACTACTGGTCTTCCAGGGAACTATCAAAGCGTAGACTGTTTGAGAATTAACCCCATGGAGGAAACTGCTCGTGGAGACTGTTGTATTCAATCCCGATGCAATTTCTGTGTTTCATCAACACTCTGATAGTCCACAGAGAACAGAAAGCCTCCAGATGTGCATCCTAAACTACTACTGGTCTTCCTCTGAACGATCAAAGCGTAGACTGTTGAGACATTACTTTTATAGAGGAATGTGAACATGGTGACTTTTGTATTCAATCCCGATGCAATTTCTGTGTTTCATCAACACTCTGATACTCCACAGATTAAAGAATGCCTCAAGATGTGCATCGGCAACTGCTACTGGTCTTCCAGGTAACGATCAAAGTGTAAACTCTTTGAAACATTACTCCCAAGGAAGACAAGTGGGCATGGAGACTGTTGTATTCAATCCCGATGCAATTTCCGTGTTTCATCAACACTCTGATATTCCACAGATTACGGAAAGCCTCCATATTTGCATCGGAAACTACTACTGGTCATCCAGGGAACGACCAAAGCGTAGACTGTTGAGACATTACTTTTATAGAGGAATGTGAGCATGGTGACTGTTGTATTCAATCCCGATGCAATTTCTGTGTTTCATCAACACTCTGATACTCCACAGATTAAAGAATGCCTCGAGATGTGCATCGGCAACTGCTACTGGTCTTCCAGGTAACGATCAAAGCGTAAACTCTTTGAAACATTACTCCCAAGGAAGACAAGTGGGCATGGTGACTGTTGTATTCAATCCCGATGCAATTTCCGTGTTTCATCAACACTCTGATATTCCACAGATTACGGAAAGCCTCCATATGTGCATCGGAAACTACTACTGGTCTTCCAGGGAACGATCAAACGTAGACTGTTAGAGACATTACTCCCATGGAGTAAAGTGCGCATGGTGACTGTTGTATTCAATCCCGATGCAATTTCTGTGTTTCATCAACACTCTGGTAGTCCACAGATTACAGAATGACTCCAGATGTGCAATTGAAACTAGTACTGGTCTTCCAGGGAACTATCAAAGCGTAGACTGTTTGAGAATTACCCCATAGAGGAAACTGGGCATGGAGACTGTTGTATTCAATCCCGATGAATTTTCTGTGTTTCATCAACACTCTGATAGTCCACAGAGAACGGAAAGCCTCCAGATGTGCATCCTAAACTACAACTGGTCTTCCTGGGAACGATCAAAGCGTAAACTGTTAGAGACATTACTCCCATGGAGGAAAGTGCACATAGTGACTGTTGTATTCAATCCCGAGGCAATTTCTGTGTTTCATCAACACTCTGATAGTCCACAGATTACAGAAAGCCCCCAGATGTGCATCGGAAACTACTACTGGTCTTCCAGGGAACGATCAAAGCGTAGACTGTTTGAGACATTACTCCCATGGAGGAAACTCTGCATGGTGACTGTTGTATTCATTCCCGATATAATTTCTGTGTTTCATCAACACTCTGATAGTCCACAGATTACAGAATGCCACCAGATGTGCATCGGAAACTACTACTGGTCTTACAGGGAACGATCAAAGCGTAGATTGTTTGAGACAGTACTCCCCTGGAGGAAAGTGCGCATAGTGACTGTTGTATTCAATCCCGACGCAATTTCTGTGTTTCATCAACACTCTGATAGTCCACAGACTACTGAATGCCTCCAGATGTGCATCGGAAACTACTACAGGTCTTCCAGGGATCGATCAAAGCGTAGACAGTTCGAGACATTACTCCCATGGAGGAAAGTGCGCATGGTGACTGGTGTATTCAATCCCGATGCAATTTCTGTGTTTCATCAACACTCAGATAGTCCACAGTGTACAGTTTGCCTCCAGATGTGCATAGGAAACTACTACTGGTCTTCTGGGGAACGATCACAGCGTAGTCTGTTAGAGACATTACTCCCATAAAGGAAAGTGCGCATGGTGACTGTTGTATTCAATCCCGAGGCAATTTCTGTGTTTCATCAACACTCTGATAGTCCACAGATTACAGAAAGCCCCCAGATGTGCATCGGGAACTACTACTGGTCTTCCAGGGAACGATCAAAGCGTAGACTGTTTGAGACATTACTCCCATGGAGGAAACGGCGCATGGAGACTGTTGTATTCAATCCCGATGCAATTTCTGTGTTTCATCAACACTCTGATAGTCCACAGATTACAGAATGCCTCCAGATGTTCATCGGAAAACTCTACTGGCCTTCCAAGGAACGATCAAGGGGTAGACTGTTTGAGACTTTACTCCCATGGAGGAAAGCGCGCATGGTGACTGTTGTATACAATCCCGATGCAATTTCTGTGATTCATCAACACTCTGGTAGTCCACAGAGAACAGAAAGACTCCAGATGTGCATCGGAAACTACTACTGGTCTTCCAGGGAACGATCAAAGCGTAGACTGTTGAGACATTACTTTTATGTAGGTATGTGCGCATGGTGACTGTTGTATTCAATCCCGATGCAATTTCTGTGTTTCATGAATACTCTGATACTCCACAGATTACAGAATGACTTCAGATGTGCATCGGAAACTGCTACTGGTCTTCCAGGGAACGATCAAAGCGTAAACTCTTTGAAACATTACACCGATGGAGGAATGTGCGCATGGTAACTGTTGTATTCAATCCCGATGCAATTTCTGTGTTTTATCATCACTCTTTTAGTCCACAGATTGCAGAATGCCTCCAGATGTGCAATTGAAACAACTATTGGTCTTCCAGGGAACGATCAAAGCGTAGACTATTTGAGACATTACTCCCATGGAGGAAACTGCGCATGGAGACTGTTGTATTCAATCCCGATGCAATTTCTGTGTTTCATCAACACTCTTGTTGTCTACACATTACAGAATGCCACCAGATGTGCATCGGAAACTACTACTGGTCTTCCAGGGAACGATCAAAGCGTAGATTGTTTGAGACAGTACTCCCGTGGAGGAAAGTGCGCATGGTGACTGTTGTATTCAATCCGGATGCCATTTCTGTGTTTCATCAACACTCTGATAGTCCACAGATTACAGAATGCCTCCAGATGTTCATCGGAAAACTCTACTGGCCTTCCAAGGAACGATCAAGGGGTAGACTGTTTGAGACTTTACTCCCATGGAGGAAAGCGCGCATGGTGACTGTTGTATACAATCCCGATGCAATTTCTGTGATTCATCAACACTCTGGTAGTCCACAGAGAACAGAAAGACTCCAGATGTGCATCGGAAACTACTACTGGTCTTCCAGGGAACGATCAAAGCGTAGACTGTTGAGACATTACTTTTATGTAGGTATGTGCGCATGGTGACTGTTGTATTCAATCCCGATGCAATTTCTGTGTTTCATGAATACTCTGATACTCCACAGATTACAGAATGCCTTCAGATGTGCATCGGAAACTGCTACTGGTCTTCCAGGGAACGATCAAAGCGTAAACTCTTTGAAACATTACTCCGATGGAGGAATGTGCGCATGGTAACTGTTGTATTCAATCCCGATGCAATTTCTGTGTTTTATCATCACTCTTTTAGTCCACAGATTGCAGAATGCCTCCAGATGTGCAATTGAAACAACTATTGGTCTTCCAGGGAACGATCAAAGCGTAGACTATTTGAGACATTACTCCCATGGAGGAAACTGCGCATGGAGACTGTTGTATTCAATCCCGATGCAATTTCTGTGTTTCATCAACACTCTGATAGTCTACACATTACAGAATGCCACCAGATGTGCATCGGAAACTACTACTGGTCTTCCAGGGAACGATCAAAGCGTAGATTGTTTGAGACAGTACTCCCGTGGAGGAAAGTGCGCATGGTGACTGTTGTATTTAATCCGGATGCCATTTCTGTGTTTCATCAACACTATGATAGTCCACATTTTACAGAATGCCTCCAGATGTGCATCGAAAACTACTACTGGTCTTCCAGGGAACGATGAAAGCGTAGACTGTTTGAGACATTAGTCCAATGGAGGAAAGTGCGCATTGCGACTGTTGTATTCAATCCCGATGCAATTTCTGTGTTTCATCAACACTCTGATAGTCCAAAGAGTACAGAAAGCCTCCGGATGTGCATCTGAAACTACTACTGGTCTTCCAGGGAACGATCAAAGCGGAGACTGTTTGAGACATTACACCCATGGAGGAAACTGTGCTTGGAGACTGTTGTATTCAATCCCGATGCAATTTCTGTGTTTCAACAACACTCTGATAGTCCACAGATTACTGAAAGCCTCCAGATGTGCATCGGAAACTACTACTGGTCTTCTAGGGAACGATCAAAGCGTAGACTGTTAGAGACATTACTCCCATGGAGGAAAGTGCGCATGGTGACTGTTGTATTCAATCCCGATGCAATTACTGTGTTTCATCAACACTCTGATAGTCTACACATTACAGAATGCCACCATATGTGCATCGGAAACTACTACTGGTCTTCCAGGGAACGATCAAAGCGTAGATTGTTTGAGACAGTACTCCCGTTGAGGAAAGTGCGAATGGTGACTGTCGTATTCAATCCCGACGCAATTTCTGTGTTTCATCAACACTCTGATAGACGACAGACTACAGAATGCCTCCAGATGTGCATCGGAAACTACTACTGGTCTTCCAGGGAACGATCAAAGCGTAGACTATTTGAGACATTACTCCCATGGAGGAAAGTGCGCATGGTGACCGTTGTATTCAATCGCGATGCAATTTCTGTGTTTCATCAACACTCTGATACTCCACAGATTACAGAATGCCTCCAGATGTGCATCGGAAACTGCTACTGGTCTTCCAGGTAACGATCAAAGCGTAGACTGTAAGAGACATTACTCCCATGGAGTAAAGTGCGCATGGTGACTGTTGTATTCAATCCCGATGCAATTTCTGTGTTTCATCAACACTCTGGTAGTCCACAGATTACAGAATGCCTCCAGATGTGCAATTGAAACTACTACTGGTCTTCCAGGGAACTATCAAAGCGTAGACTGTTTGAGAATTACCCCCATGGAGGAAGCTGCGCATGGAGACTGTTGTATTCAATCCCGATGCAATTTCTCTGTTTCACCAACACTCTGATAGTCCACAGATTACGGAAAGCCTCCATATGTGCATCGGAAACTACTACTGGTCTTCCAGGGAACGATCAAAGCGTAGACTGTTAGAGACATTACTCCCATGGAGTAAAGTGCGCACGGTGACTGTTGTATTAAATCCCGATGCAATTTCTGTGTTTCATCAACACTCTGGTAGTCCACAGATTACATAATGCCTCCAGATGTGCAATTGAAACTACTACTGGTCTTCCAGGGAACTATCAAAGGGTAGACTGTTTGAGAATTACCCCCATGAAGGAAGCTGCGCATGGAGACTGTTGTATTCAATCCCGATGCAATTTCTCTGTTTCACCAACACTCTGATAGTCCACAGAGTACAGAAAGCCTCCAGATGTGCATCGGAAACTACTACAGGTCTTCTAGGGAACGATCAAAGCGTAGACTGTTAGAGACATTACTCCCATGGAGGAAAGTGCGCATGGTGACTGTTGTATTCAATCCCGATGCAATTTCTGTGTTTCATCAACACTCTGATAGTCCACAGATTACAGAATGCCTCCAGATGTTCATCGGAAACTACTACTGGTCTTCCAGGGAACGATCAAAGCGTAGATTGTTTGAGACAGTACTCCCGTGGAGGAAAGTGCGCATGGTGACTGTTGTATTCATTCCCGATGCAATTTCTGTGTTTCATCAACACTCTGATAGTCCACAGATTACAGAATGCCACCAGATGTGCATCGGAAACTACTACTGGTCTTACAGGGAACGATCAAAGCGTAGATTGTTTGAGACAGTACTCCCCTGGAGGAAAGTGCGCATAGTGACTGTTGTATTCAATCCCGACGCAATTTCTGTGTTTCATCAACACTCTGATAGTCCACAGACTACTGAATGCCTCCAGATGTGCATCGGAAACTACTACAGGTCTTCCAGGGATCGATCAAAGCGTAGACAGTTCGAGACATTACTCCCATGGAGGAAAGTGCGCATGGTGACTGGTGTATTCAATCCCGATGCAATTTCTGTGTTTCATCAACACTCAGATAGTCCACAGTGTACAGAAAGCCTCCAGATGTGCATAGGAAACTACTACTGGTCTTCTGGGGAACGATCACAGCGTAGTCTGTTAGAGACATTACTCCCATAAAGGAAAGTGCGCATGGTGACTGTTGTATTCAATCCCGAGGCAATTTCTGTGTTTCATCAACACTCTGATAGTCCACAGATTACAGAAAGCCCCCAGATGTGCATCGGGAACTACTACTGGTCTTCCAGGGAACGATCAAAGCGTAGACTGTTTGAGACATTACTCCCATGGAGGAAACGGCGCATGGAGACTGTTGTATTCAATCCCGATGCAATTTCTGTGTTTCATCAACACTCTGATAGTCCACAGATTACAGAATGCCTCCAGATGTTCATCGGAAAACTCTACTGGCCTTCCAAGGAACGATCAAGGGGTAGACTGTTTGAGACTTTACTCCCATGGAGGAAAGCGCGCATGGTGACTGTTGTATACAATCCCGATGCAATTTCTGTGATTCATCAACACTCTGGTAGTCCACAGAGAACAGAAAGACTCCAGATGAGCATCGGAAACTACTACTGGTCTTCCAGGGAACGATCAAAGCGTAGACTGTTGAGACATTACTTTTATGTAGGTATGTGCGCATGGTGACTGTTGTATTCAATCCCGATGCAATTTCTGTGTTTCATGAATACTCTGATACTCCACAGATTACAGAATGCCTTCAGATGTGCATCGGAAACTGCTACTGGTCTTCCAGGGAACGATCAAAGCGTAAACTCTTTGGAACATTACTCCGATGGAGGAATGTGCGCATTGCGACTGTTGTATTCAATCCCGATGCAATTTCTGTGTTTCATCAACACTCTGATAGTCCAAAGAGTACAGAAAGCCTCCGGATGTGCATCTGAAACTACTACTGGTCTTCCAGGGAACGATCAAAGCGGAGACTGTTTGAGACATTACACCCATGGAGGAAACTGTGCTTGGAGACTGTT
Source organism: Schistocerca gregaria (assembly GCF_023897955.1). Taxonomy (NCBI): domain Eukaryota; kingdom Metazoa; phylum Arthropoda; class Insecta; order Orthoptera; family Acrididae; genus Schistocerca; species Schistocerca gregaria. The sequence goes on from NW_026061710.1 coordinate 21,163,331, forward strand.
GTATTCAATCCCGATGCAATTTCTGTGTTTCAACAACACTCTGATAGTCCACAGATTACTGAAAGCCTCCAGATGTGCATCGGAAACTACTACTGGTCTTCTAGGGAACGATCAAAGCGTAGACTGTTAGAGACATTACTCCCATGGAGGAAAGTGCGCATGGTGACTGTTGTATACAATCCCGATGCAATTACTGTGTTTCATCAACACTCTGATAGTCTACACATTACAGAATGCCACCATATGTGCATCGGAAACTACTACTGGTCTTCCAGGGAACGATCAAAGCGTAGATTGTTTGAGACAGTACTCCCGTTGAGGAAAGTGCGAATGGTGACTGTCGTATTCAATCCCGATGCAATTTCTGTGTTTTATCATCACTCTTTTAGTCCACAGATTGCAGAATGCCTCCAGATGTGCAATTGAAACAACTATTGGTCTTCCAGGGAACGATCAAAGCGTAGACTATTTGAGACATTACTCCCATGGAGGAAACTGCGCATGGAGACTGTTGTATTCAATCCCGATGCAATTTCTGTGTTTCATCAACACTCTGATAGTCTACACATTACAGAATGCCACCAGATGTGCATCGGAAACTACTACTGGTCTTCCAGGGAACGATCAAAGCGTAGATTGTTTGAGACAGTACTCCCGTGGAGGAAAGTGCGCATGGTGACTGTTGTATTCAATCCGGATGCCATTTCTGTGTTTCATCAACACTATGATAGTCCACATTTTACAGAATGCCTCCAGATGTGCATCGAAAACTACTACTGGTCTTCCAGGGAACGATGAAAGCGTAGACTGTTTGAGACATTAGTCCAATGGAGGAAAGTGCGCATTGCGACTGTTGTATTCAATCCCGATGCAATTTCTGTGTTTCATCAACACTCTGATAGTCCAAAGAGTACAGAAAGCCTCCGGATGTGCATCTGAAACTACTACTGGTCTTCCAGGGAACGATCAAAGCGGAGACTGTTTGAGACATTACACCCATGGAGGAAACTGTGCTTGGAGACTGTTGTATTCAATCCCGATGCAATTTCTGTGTTTCAACAACACTCTGATAGTCCACAGATTACTGAAAGCCTCCAGATGTGCATCGGAAACTACTACTGGTCTTCTAGGGAACGATCAAAGCGTAGACTGTTAGAGACATTACTCCTATGGAGGAAAGTGCGCATGGTGACTGTTGTATACAATCCCGATGCAATTACTGTGTTTCATCAACACTCTGATAGTCTACACATTACAGAATGCCACCATATGTGCATCGGAAACTACTACTGGTCTTCCAGGGAACGATCAAAGCGTAGATTGTTTGAGACAGTACTCCCGTTGAGGAAAGTGCGAATGGTGACTGTCGTATTCAATCCCGACGCAATTTCTGTGTTTCATCAACACTCTGATAGACGACAGACTACAGAATGCCTCCAGATGTGCATCGGAAACTACTACTGGTCTTCCAGGGAACGATCAAAGCGTAGACTATTTGAGACATTACTCCCATGGAGGAAAGTGCGCATGGTGACTGTTGTATTCAATCGCGATGCAATTTCTGTGTTTCATCAACACTCTGATACTCCACAGATTACAGAATGCCTCCAGATGTGCATCAGAAACTGCTACTGGTCTTCCAGGTAACGATCAAAGCGTAGACTGTAAGAGACATTACTCCCATGGAGTAAAGTGCGCATGGTGACTGTTGTATTCAATCCCGATGCAATTTCTGTGTTTCATCAACACTCTGGTAGTCCACAGATTACAGAATGCCTCCAGATGTGCAATTGAAACTACTACTGGTCTTCCAGGGAACTATCAAAGCGTAGACTGTTTGAGAATTACCCCCATGGAGGAAGCTGCGCATGGAGACTGTTGTATTCAATCCCGATGCAATTTCTCTGTTTCACCAACACTCTGATAGTCCACAGATTACGGAAAGCCTCCATATGTGCATCGGAAACTACTACTGGTCTTCCAGGGAACGATCAAAGCGTAGACTGTTAGAGACATTACTCCCATGGAGTAAAGTGCGCACGGTGACTGCTGTATTAAATCCCGATGCAATTTCGGTGTTTCATCAACACTCTGGTAGTCCACAGATTACATAATGCCTCCAGATGTGCAATTGAAACTACTACTGGTCTTCCAGGGAACTATCAAAGGGTAGACTGTTTGAGAATTACCCCCATGAAGGAAGCTGCGCATGGAGACTGTTGTATTCAATCCCGATGCAATTTCTCTGTTTCACCAACACTCTGATAGTCCACAGAGTACAGAAAGCCTCCAGATGTGCATCGGAAACTACTACAGGTCTTCTAGGGAACGATCAAAGCGTAGACTGGTAGAGACATTACTCCCATGGAGGAAAGTGCGCATGGTGACTGTTGTATTCAATCCCGATGCAATTTCTGTGTTTCATCAACACTCTGATAGTCCACAGATTACAGAATGCCTCCAGATGTTCATCGGAAACTACTACTGGTCTTCCAGGGAACGATCAAAGCGTAGATTGTTTGAGACAGTACTCCCGTGGAGGAAAGTGCGCATGGTGACTGTTGTATTCATTCCCGATGCAATTTCTGTGTTTCATCAACACTCTAATAGTCCACAGATTACAGAATGCCACCAGATGTGCATCGGAAACTACTACTGGTCTTACAGGGAACGATCAAAGCGTAGATTGTTTGAGACAGTACTCCCGTGGAGGAAAGTGCGCATAGTGACTGTTGTATTCAATCCCGACGCAATTACTGTGTTTCATCAACACTCAGATAGTCCACAGAGTACAGCATGCCTCGAGATGTGCATCGGAAACTACTACTGGTCTTCCAGGGATCGATCAAAGCGTAGACAGTTCGAGACATTACTCCCATGGAGGAAAGTGCGCATGGTGACTGGTGTATTCAATCCCGATGCGATTTCTGTGTTTCATCAACACTCAGACAGTCCACAGAGTACAGAATGCCTCGAGATGTGCATCGGAAACTACTACTGGTCTTACAGGGAACGATCAAAGCATAGACTGTTTGAGAATTTCTCCCATGGAGGAAAGTGCGCATGGTGACTGTTGTATTCAATCCCGATGCAATTTCTGTGTTTCATCAACACTCTGATAGTCCACAGAGAACAGAAAGCCTCCAGATGTGCATCATAAACTACTACTGGTCTTCCTGGGAACGATCAAAGCGTAAACTGTTAGAGACATTACTCCCACGGAGGAAACTGCGCATGGAGACGATTGTATTACACCCCGATGCAATTTCTGTGTTTCATCTACACTCTGATAGTCCACAGTGTACAGAAAGCCTCCAGATGTGCATAGGAAACTACTACTGGTCTTCTGGGGAACGATCACAGCGTAGACTGTTAGAGACATTACTCCCATGGGGGAAAGTGCGCATGGTGACTGTTGTATTCAATCCCGAGGCAATTTCTGTGTTTCATCAACACTCTGATAGTCCACAGATTACAGAAAGCCCCCAGATGTGCATCGGAAACTAGTACTGGTCTTCCAGGGAATGATCAAAGCGTACACTGTTTCAGACATTACTCCCATGGAGGAAACTGCGCATGGTGACTGTTGTATTCATTCCCGATGCAATTTCTGTGTTTCATCAAAACTCTGATAGTCCACAGATTACAGAATGCCACCAGATGTGCATCGGAAACTACTACTGGTCTTACAGGTAACTATCAAAGCATAGACTGTTTGAGAATTACTCCCACGGAGGAAAGTGGGCATGTTGACTGTTGTATTCAATCCCGAGGCTATTTCTGTGTTTCATCAACACTCTGATAGTCCACAGATTACAGAAAGCCCCCAGATGTGCATCGGGAACTACTACTGGTCTTCCAGGGAACGATCAAAGCGTAGACTGTTTGAGACATTACTCCCATGGAGGAAACTGCGCATGGAGACTGTTGTATTCAATCCCGATGCAATTTCTGTGTTTCATCAACACTCTGATAGTCCACAGATTACAGAATGCCTCCAGATGTTCATCGGAAACCTCTACTGGTCTTCCAAGGAACGATCAAGGGGTAGACTGTTTGAGACTTTACTCCCATGGAGGAAAGCGCGCATGGTGACTGTTGTATTCAATCCCGATGCAATTTCTGTGTTTCATCAACACTCTGGTAGTCCACAGAGAACAGAATGCCACCAGATGTGCATCGGAAACTACTACTGGTCTTACAGGTAACGATCAAAGCATAGACTGTTTGAGAATTACTCCCACGGAGGAAAGTGGGCATGTTGACTGTTGTATTCAATCCCGATGCAATTTCTGTGTTTCATCAACACTCTGGTAGTCCACAGATTACAGAATGACTCCAGATGTGCAATTTAAACTACTACTGGTCTTCCAGGGAACTATCAAAGCGTAGACTGTTTGAGAATTAACCCCATGGAGGAAACTGCGCATGGAGACTGTTGTATTCAATCCCGATGCAATTTCTGTGTTTCATCAACACTCTGATAGTCCACAGAGAACAGAAAGCCTCCAGATGTGCATCCTAAACTACTACTGGTCTTCCTGGGAACGATCAAAGCGTAGACTGTTGAAACATTACTTTTATAGAGGAATGTGAACATGGTGACTTTTGTATTCAATCCCGATGCAATTTCTGTGTTTCATCAACACTCTGATACTCCACAGATTAAAGAATGCCTCCAGATGTGCATCGGCAACTGCTACTGGTCTTCCAGGTAACGATCAAAGCGTAAACTCTTTGAAACATTACTCCCAAGGAAGACAAGTGGGCATGGTGACTGTTGTATTCAATCCCGATGCATTTTCCGTGTTTCATCAACACTCTGATATTCCACAGATTACGGAAAGCCTCCATATTTGCATCGGAAACTACTACTGGTCATCCAGGGAACGACCAAAGCGTAGACTGTTGAGACATTACTTTTATAGAGGAATGTGAGCATGGTGACTGTTGTATTCAATCCCGATGCAATTTCTGTGTTTCATCAACACTCTGATACTCCACAGATTAAAGAATGCCTCCAGATGTGCATCGGCAACTGCTACTGGTCTTCCAGGTAACGATCAAAGCGTAAACTCTTTGAAACATTACTCCCAAGGAAGACAAGTGGGCATGGTGACTGTTGTATTCAATCCCGATGCAATTTCCGTGTTTCATCAACACTCTGATATTCCACAGATTACGGAAAGCCTCCATATGTGCATCGGAAACTACTACTGGTCTTCCAGGGAACGATCAAACGTAGACTGTTAGAGACATTACTCCCATGGAGTAAAGTGCGCATGGTGACTGTTGTATTCAATCCCGATGCAATTTCTGTGTTTCATCAACACTCTGGTAGTCCACAGATTACAGAATGACTCCAGATGTGCAATTGAAACTACTACTGGTCTTCCAGGGAACTATCAAAGCGTAGACTGTTTGAGAATTACCCCCATGGAGGAAACTGGGCATGGAGACTGTTGTATTCAATCCCGATGAATTTTCTGTGTTTCATCAACACTCTGATAGTCCACAGAGAACAGAAAGCCTCCAGATGTGCATCCTAAACTACTACTGGTCTTCCTGGGAACGATCAAAGCGTAAACTCTTAGAGACATTACTCCCATGGAGGAAAGTGCCCATGGTGACTGTTGTATTCAATCCCGAGGCAATTTCTGTGTTTCATCAACACTCTGATAGTCCACAGATTACAGAAAGCCCCCAGATGTGCATCGGAAACTACTACTGGTCTTCCAGGGAACGATCAAAGCGTAGACTGTTTGAGACATTACTCCCATGGAGGAAACTGGGCATGGAGACTGTTGTATTCAATCCCGATGCAATTTCTGTGTTTCATCAACACTCAGATAGTCCACAGAGTACAGAATGCCTCGAGATGTGCATCGGAAACCACTACTGGTCTTACAGGGAACGATCAAAGCATAGACTGTTTGAGAATTTCTCCCATGGAGGAAAGTGCGCATGGTGACTGTTGTATTCAATCCCGATGCAATTTCTGTGTTGCATCAACACTCTGATAGTCCACAGAGAACAGAAAGCCTCCAGATGTGCATCCTAAACTACTACTGGTCTTCCTGGGAACGATCAAAGCGTAAACTGTTAGAGACATTACTCCCACGGAGGAAACTGCGCATTGAGACTATTGTATTACACCCCGATGCAATTTCTGTGTTTCATCAACACTCTGATAGTCCACAGTGTACAGAAAGCCTCCAGATGTGCATAGGAAACTACTACTGGTCTTCCAGGGAACGATCAAAGCGTAGACTGTTGAGACATTACTTTTATGTAGGTATGTGTGCATGGTGACTGTTGTATTCAATCCCGATGCAATTTCTGTGTTTCATGAATACTCTGATACTCCACAGATTACAGAATGCCTTCAGATGTGCATCGGAAACTGCTACTGGTCTTCCAGGGAACGATCAAAGCGTAAACTCTTTGAAACATTACTCCGATGGAGGAATGTGCGCATGGTAACTGTTGTATTCAATCCCGATGCAATTTCTGTGTTTTATCATCACTCTTTTATTCCACAGATTGCAGAATGCCTCCAGATGTGCAATTGAAACAACTATTGGTCTTCCAGGGAACGATCAAAGCGTAGACTATTTGAGACATTACTCCCATGGAGGAAATTTCGCATGGAGACTGTTGTATTCAATCCCGATGCAATTTCTGTGTTTCATCAACACTCTGATAGTCTACACATTACAGAATGCCACCAGATGTGCATCGGAAACTACTACTGGTCTTCCAGGGAACGATCAAAGCGTAGATTGTTTGAGACAGTACTCCCGTGGAGGAAAGTGCGCATGGTGACTGTTGTATTCAATCCGGATGCAATTTCTGTGTTTCATCAACACTATGATAGTCCACAGATTACAGAATGCCTCCAGATGTGCATCGAAAACTACTACTGGTCTTCCAGGGAACGATGAAAGCGTAGACTGTTTGAGACATTAGTCCAATGGAGGAAAGTGCGCATTGCGACTGTTGTATTCAATCCCGATGCAATTTCTGTGTTTCATCAACACTCTGATAGTCCAAAGAGTACAGAAAGCCTCCGGATGTGCATCTGAAACTACTACTGGTCTTCCAGGGAACGATCAAAGCGGAGACTGTTTGAGACATTACACCCATGGAGGAAACTGTGCTTGGAGACTGTTGTATTCAATCCCGATGCAATTTCTGTATTTCAACAACACTCTGATAGTCCACAGAGTACTGAAAGCCTCCAGATGTGCATCGGAAACTACTACTGGTCTTCTAGGGAACGATCAAAGCGTAGACTGTTAGAGACATTACTCCCATGGAGGAAAGTGCGCATGGTGACTGTTGTATTCAATCCCGATGCAATTACTGTGTTTCATCAACACTCTGATAGTCTACACATTACAGAATGCCACCATATGTGCATCGGAAACTACTACTGGTCTTCCAGGGAACGATCAAAGCGTAGATTGTTTGAGACAGTACTCCCGTTGAGGAAAGTGCGAATGGTGACTGTCGTATTCAATCCCGACGCAATTTCTGTGTTTCATCAACACTCTGATAGACGACAGACTACAGAATGCCTCCAGATGTGCATCGGAAACTACTACTGGTCTTCCAGGGAACTATCAAAGCGTAGACTATTTGAGACATTACTCCCATGGAGGAAAGTGCGCATGGTGGCTGTTGTATTCAATCGCGATGCAATTTCTGTGTTTCATCAACACTCTGATACTCCACAGATTACAGAATGCCTCCAGATGTGCATCGGAAACTGCTACTGGTCTTCCAGGTAACGATCAAAGCGTAGACTGTAAGAGACATTACTCCCATGGAGTAAAGTGCGCATGGTGACTGTTGTATTCAATCCCGATGCAATTTCTGTGTTTCATCAACACTCTGATAGTCCACAGATTACAGAATGCCTCCAGATGTTCATCGGAAACTACTACTGGTCTTCCAGGGAACGATCAAAGCGTAGATTTTTTGAGACAGTACTCCCGTGGAGGAAAGTGCGCATGGTGACTGTTGTATTCAATCCCGACGCAATTTCTGAGTTTCATCAACACTCTGATAGTCCACAGATTACAGAATGCCTCCAGATGTGCATCGGAAACTGCTACTGGTCTTCCAGGTAACGATCAAAGCGTAAACACTTTGAAACATTACTCCCAAGGAAGACAAGTGGGCATGGTGACTGTTGTATTCAATCCCGATGCAATTTCTTTGTTTCATCAACACTCTGATAGTCCACAGAGAACAGAAAGCCTCCAGATGTGCATCGGAAACTACTACTGCTCTTCCAGGTAACGATCAAAACGTAAACTCTTTGAAACATTACTCCCAAGGAAGACAAGTGGGCATGGTGACTGGTGTATTCAATCCCGATGCAATTTCTGTGTTTCATCAACACTCTGATAGTCCACAGATTACGGAAAGCCTCCATATGTGCATCGGAAACTACTACTGGTCTTCCAGGGAACGATCAAAGCGTAGACTGTTAGAGACATTACTCCCATGGAGTAAAGTGCGCATGGTAAATGTTGTATTCAATCCCGATGCAATTTCTGTGTTTCATCAACACTCTGGTAGTCCACAGATTACAGAATGCCCCCAGATGTGCAATTGAAACTACTACTGGTCTTCCAGGGAACTATCAAAGCGAAGACTGTTTGAGAATTACTCCCATGGAGGAAAGTGCGCATGGTGACTGTTGTATTCAATCCCGATGCAATTTCTGTGTTTCATCAACACTCTGATAGTCCACAGATTACAGAATGCCTCCAGATGTACATCGGAAACTACTACTGGTCTTAAAGGGAACGATCAAAGCGTAGATTTTTTGAGACAGTACTCCCGTGGAGGAAAGTGCGCATGGTGACTGTTGTATTCAATCCCGACGCAATTTCTGTGTTTCATCAACACTCTGATAGTCCACAGACTACTGAATGCCTCCAGATGTGCATCGGAAACTACTAATGGTCTTCCAGGGATCGATCAAAGCGTAGACAGTTCGAGACATTACTCCCATGGAGGAAAGTACGCATGGTGACTGGTGTATTCAATCCCGATGCAATTTCTGTATTTCATCAACACTCAGATAGTCCACAGAGTACAGAATGCCTCGAGATGGGCATCGGAAACTACTACTGGTCTTACAGGGAACGATCAAAGCATAGACTGTTTGAGAATTACTCCCACGGAGGAAAGTGCGTATGGTGAATGTTGTATTCAGTCCCGATGCAATTTCTGTGTTTCATCAACACTCTGATAGTCCACAGAGAACAGAAAACCTCCAGATGTGCATCCTAAACTACTACTGGTCTTCCTGGGAACGATCAAAGCGTAAACTGTTAGAGACATTACTCCCACGGAGGAAACTGCGCATGGAGACTATTGTATTACACCCCGATGCAATTTCTGTGTTTCATCAACACTCTGATAGTCCACAGTGTACAGAAAGCCTCCAGATGTGCATAGGAAACTACTACTGGTCTTCTGGGTAACGATCACAGCGTAGACTGTTAGAGACTACTCCCATGGAGGAAAGTGCGCATGGTGACTGTTGTATTCAATCCTGAGGCAATTTCTGTGTTACATCAACACTCTGATAGTCCATAGATTACAGAAAGCCCCCAGATGTGCATCGGAAACTACTACTGGTCTTCCAGGGAACGATCAAAGCGTAGACTGTTTGAGACATTACTCCCATGGAGGAAACTGCGCATGGTGACTGTTGTATTCATTCCCGATGCAATTTCTGTGTTTCATCAACACTCTGATAGTCCACAGACTACAGAATGCCACCAGATGTGCATCGGAAACTACTACTGGTCTTACAGGGAACGATCAAAGCATAGACTGTTTGAGAATTACTCCCATGGAGGAAAGTGGGCATGTTGACTGTTGTATTCAATCCCGAGGCTATTTCTGTGATTCATCAACACTCTGATAGTCCACAGATTACAGAAAGCCCCCAGATGTGCATCGGGAACTACTACTGGTCTTCCAGGGAACGATCAAAGCAAAGACTGTTTGAGACATTACTCCCATGGAGGAAACTGCGCATGGTGACTGTTGTATTCAGTCCCGATGCAGTTTCTGTGTTTCATCAACACTCTGATAGTCCACAGGGTACAGAATGCCCCGAGATGTAATTCGAAAATTACTACTGGTCTTACAGGGAACGATCAAAGCATTGACTGTTTGAGAATTACTCCCATGGAGGAAAGTGCGCATGATGACTGTTGTATTCAATCCCGATGCAATTTCTGTGTTTCATCAACACTCTGGTAGTCCACAGAGAACAGAAAGCCTCCAGATGTGCATCGGAAACTACTACTGGTCTTCCAGGGAACGATCAAAGCGTAGACTGTTGAGACATTACTTTTATGTAGGTATGTGCGCATGGTGACTGTTGTATTCAATCCCGATGCAATTTCTGTGTTTCATCAACACTCTGATACTCCAAAGATTACAGAATGCCTCCAGATGTGCATCGGAAACTGCTACTGGTCTTCCAGGTAACGATCAAAGCGTAAACTCTTTGAAACATCACTCCCAAGGAAGACAAGTGGGCATGGTGACGCTTGTATTCAATCCCGATACAATTTCTGTGTTTCATCAACACTCTGATAGTCCACAGATTACGGAAAGCCTCCATATGTGCATCGGAAACTACTACTGGTCTTCCAGGGAACGATCAAAGCGTAGACTGTTAGAGACATTACTCCCATGGAGTAAAGTGCGCTTGGAGACTGTTGTATTGAATCCCGATGCAATTTCTGTGTTTCATCAACACTCTGATAGTCCACAATTTACGGTAAACCTCCATATGTGCATCGAAAACTACTACTGGTCTTCCAGGGAACGATCAAAGCGTAGACTGTTGGAGACATTACTCCCATGGAGTAAATTGCGCATGGTGACTGTTGTATTCAATCCCGATGCAATTTCTGTGTTTTATCAACACTCTTTTGGTCCACAGATTACAGAATGCCTCCAGATGTGCAATTGAAACAACTATTGGTCTTCCAGGGAACGATCAAAGCGTAGACTATTTGAGACATTACTCCCATGGGGGAAACTGCGCATGGAGACTGTTGTATTCAATCCCGATGCAATTTCTGTGTTTCATCAACACTCTGATAGTCCACAGAGTACAGAAAGCCTCCAGATGTGCATCGGAAACTACTACTGGTCTTCTAGTGAACGATCAATGCGTAGATTGTTAGGACATTACTCCCATGGAGGGAAGTGCGCATGGTGACTGTTGTATTCAATCCCGATGCAATTACTGTGTTTCATCAACACTCTTATAGTCTACACATTACAGAATGCCACCAGATGTGCATCGGAAACTACTACTGGTCTTCCAGGGAACGATCAAAGCGTAGATTGTTTGAGTCAGTACTCCCGTGGAGGAAAGTGCGCATGGTGACTGTTGTATTCAATCCCGATGCAATTTCTGTGTTTCATCAACACTCTTTTAGTCCACAGATTACAGAATGCTTCCAGATGTGCAATTGAAACTACTACTGGTCTTCCAGGGAACGATCAAAGCGTAGACTGTTTGAGACATTAATCCCATGGAGGAAAGTGTGCATGGTGACACTTGTATTCAATCCCGATGCAATTTCTGTGTTTCATCAAAACTCTGATATTCCACAGATTACAGAATGCCTCCAGATGTGCATCGGAAACTACTACTGGTCTTCCAGGGAACGATCAAAGCGTAGACTGTTGAGGCATTACTTTTATAGAGTAATGTGCGCATGGTGACTGTTGTATTCAATCCCGATGCAATTTCTGTGTTTCATCAACACTCTGATACTCCAAAGATTACAGAATGCCTCCAGATGTGCATCGGAAACTGCTACTGGTCTTCCAGGTAACGATCAAAGCGTAAACTCTTTGAAACATTACTCCCAAGGAAGACAAGTGGGCATGGTGACTGTTGTATTCAATCCCGATGCAATTTCTGTGTTTCATCAACACTCTGATAGTCCACAGATTACGGAAAGCCTCCATATGTGCATCGGAAACTACTACTGGTCTTCCAGGGAACGATCAAAGCGTAGACTGTTAGAGACATTACTCCCATGGAGTAAAGTGCGCATGGTTACTGTTGTATTCAATCCCGATGCAATTTCTGTGTTTCATCAACACTCTGGTAGTCCACAGATTACAGAATGCCTCCAGATGTGCAATTGAAACTACTACTGGTCTTCCAGGGAACTATCAAAGCGAAGACTGTTTGAGAATTACCCCCACGGAGGAAACTGCGCATGGAGACTGTTGTATTCAATCCCGATGCAATTTCTCTGTTTCACCAACACTCTGATAGTCCACAGAGAACAGAAACCCTCCAGATGTGCATCCTAAACTACTACTGGTCTTCCTGGGAACGATCAAAGCGTAGACTGTTTGAGAATTACTCCCATGGAGGAAAGTGCGCATGGTGACTGTTGTATTCAATCCCGATGCAATTTCTGTGTTTCATCAACACTCTGATAGTCCACAGATTACAGAATGCCTCCAGATGTTCATCGGAAACTACTACTGGTCTTAAAGGGAACGATCAAAGCGTAGATTGTTTGAGACAGTACTCCCGTGGAGGAAAGTGCGCATGGTGACTGTTGTATTCAATCCCGACGCAATTTCTGTGTTTCATCAACACTCTGATAGTCCACAGACTACTGAATGCCTCCAGATGTGCATCGGAAACTACTAATGGTCTTCCAGGGACCACTCAAAGCGTAGACAGTTCGAGACATTACTCCCATGGAGGAAAGTACGCATGGTGACTGGTGTATTCAATCCCGATGCAATTTCTGTATTTCATCAACACTCAGATAGTCCACAGAGTACAGAATGCCTCGAGATGGGCATCGGAAACTACTACTGGTCTTACAGGGAACGATCAAAGCATAGACTGTTTGAGAATTACTCCCACGGAGGAAAGTGCGTATGGTGAATGTTGTATTCAATCCCGATGCAATTTCTGTGTTTCATCAACACTCTGATAGTCCACAGAGAACAGAAAACCTCCAGATGTGCATCCTAAACTACTACTGGTCTTCCTGGGAACGATCAAAGCGTAAACTGTTAGAGACATTACTCCCACGGAGGAAACTGCGCATGGAGACTATTGTATTACACCCCGATGCAATTTCTGTGTTTCATCAACACTCTGATAGTCCACAGTGTACAGAATGCCTCCAGATGTTCATCGGAAACTACTACTGGTCTTACAGGGAACGATCAAAGCATAGACTGTTTGAGAATTACTCCCATGGAGGAAAGTGGGCATGTTGACTGTTGTATTCAATCCCGAGGCTATTTCTGTGATTCATCAACACTCTGATAGTCCACAGATTACAGAAAGCCCCCAGATGTGCATCGGGAACTACTACTGGTCTTCCAGGGAACGATCAAAGCAAAGACTGTTTGAGACATTACTCCAATGGAGGAAACTGCGCATGGTGACTGTTGTATTCAGTCCCGATGCAGTTTCTGTGTTTCATCAACACTCTGATAGTCCACAGGGTACAGAATGCCCCGAGATGTAATTCGAAAATTACTACTGGTCTTACAGGGAACGATCAAAGCATTGACTGTTTGAGAATTACTCCCATGGAGGAAAGTGCGCATGATGACTGTTGTATTCAATCCCGATGCAATTTCTGTGTTTCATCAACACTCTGGTAGTCCACAGAGAACAGAAAGCCTCCAGATGTGCATCGGAAACTACTACTGGTCTTCCAGGGAACGATCAAAGCGTAGACTGTTGAGACATTACTTTTATGTAGGTATGTGCGCATGGTGACTGTTGTATTCAATCCCGATGCAATTTCTGTGTTTCATCAACACTCTGATACTCCAAAGATTACAGAATGCCTCCAGATGTGCATCGGAAACTGCTACTGGTCTTCCAGGTAACGATCAAAGCGTAAACTCTTTGAAACATCACTCCCAAGGAAGACAAGTGGGCATGGTGACTGTTGTATTCAATCCCGATACAATTTCTGTGTTTCATCAACACTTTGATAGTCCACAGATTACGGAAAGCCTCCATATGTGCATCGGAAACTACTACTGGTCTTCCAGGGAACGATCAAAGCGTAGACTGTTAGAGACATTACTCCCATGGAGTAAAGTGCGCTTGGAGACTGTTGTATTCAATCCCGAAGCAATTTCTGTGTGTCATGAATACTCTGATACTCCACAGATTACAGAATGCCTCCAGATGTGCATCGGAAACTACTACTGGTCTTCTAGTGAACGATCAATGTGTAGATTGTTAGGACATTACTCCCATGGAGGGAAGTGCGCATGGTGACTGTTGTATTAAATCCCGATGCAATTACTGTGTTTCATCAACACTCTTATAGTCTACACATTACAGAATGCCACCAGATGTGCATCGGAAACTACTACTGGTCTTCCAGGGAACGATCAAAGCGTAGATTGTTTGAGACAGTACTCCCGTGGAGGAAAGTGCGCATGGTGACTGTTGTATTCAATCCCGATGCAATTTCTGTGTTTCATCAACACTCTTTTAGTCCACAGATTACAGAATGCTTCCAGATGTGCAATTGAAACTACTACTGGTCTTCCAGGGAACGATCAAAGCGTAGACTGTTTGAGACATTAATCCCATGGAGGAAAGTGTGCATGGTGACACTTGTATTCAATCCCGATGCAATTTCTGTGTTTCATCAAAACTCTGATATTCCACAGATTACAGAATGCCTCCAGATGTGCATCGGAAACTACTACTGGTCTTCCAGGGAACGATCAAAGCGTAGACTGTTGAGACATTACTTTTATAGAGTAATGTGCGCATGGTGACTGTTGTATTCAATCCCGATGCAATTTCTGTGTTTCATCAACACTCTGATACTCCAAAGATTACAGAATGCCTCCAGATGTGCATCGGAAACTGCTACTGGTCTTCCAGGTAACGATCAAAGCGTAAACTCTTTGAAACATTACTCCCAAGGAAGACAAGTGGGCATGGTGACTGTTGTATTCAATCCCGATGCAATTTCTGTGTTTCATCAACACTCTGATAGTCCACAGATTACGGAAAGCCTCCATATGTGCATCGGAAACTACTACTGGTCTCCCAGGGAACGATCAAAGCGTAGACTGTTAGAGACATTACTCCCATGGAGTAAAGTGCGCATGGTTACTGTTGTATTCAATCCCGATGCAATTTCTGTGTTTCATCAACACTCTGGTAGTCCACAGATTACAGAATGCCTCCAGATGTGCAATTGAAACTACTACTGGTCTTCCAGGGAACTATCAAAGCGAAGACTGTTTGAGAATTACCCCCACGGAGGAAACTGCGCATGGAGACTGTTGTATTCAATCCCGATGCAATTTCTCTGTTTCACCAACACTCTGATAGTCCACAGAGAACAGAAACCCTCCAGATGTGCATCGTAAACTACTACTGGTCTTCCTGGGAACGATCAAAGCGTAGACTGTTTGAGACATTACTCCCATGGAGGAAACTGCGCATGGTGACTGTTGTATTCATTCCCGATGCAATTTCTGTGTTTCATCAACACTCTGATAGTCCACAGATTACAGAATGCCACCAGATGTGCATCGGAAACTACTACTGGTCTTCTGGGGAACGATCACAGCGTAGACTGTTAGAGACATTACTCCCATGGAGGAAAGTGCGCATGGTGATTGTTGTATTCAATCCCGAGGCAATTTCTGTGTTTCATCAACACTCTGATAGTCCATAGATTACAGAAAGCCCCCAGATGTGCAACGGAAACTACTACTGGTCTTCCAGGGAACGATCAAACGTAGACTGTTTGAGACATTACTCCCATGGAGGAAACTGCGCATGGTGACTGTTGTATTCATTCCCGATGCAATTTCTGTGTTTCATCAACACTCTGATAGTCCACAGATTACAGAATGCCACCAGATGTGCATCGGAAACTACTACTGGTCTTACAGGGAACGATCAAAACATAGACAGTTTGAGAATTACTCCCATGGAGGAAAGTGGGCATGTTGACTGTTGTATTCAATCCCGAGGCTATTTCTGTGTTTCATCAACACTCTGATAGTCCACAGATTACAGAAACCCCCAGATGTGCATCGGGAACTACTACTGGTCTTCCAGGGAACGATCAAAGCGTAGACTGTTTGAGACATTACTCCCATGGAGGAAACTGCGCATGGTGACAGTTGTATTCAATCCCGATGCAGTTTCTGTGTTTCATCAACACTCTGATAGTCCACAGGGTACAGAATGCCCCGAGATGTGCATCGGAAACTACTACTGGTCTTACAGAGAACGATCAAAGCATTGACTGTTTGAAAATTACTCCCATGGAGGAAAGTGCGCATGACGACTGTTGTATTCAATCCCGATGCAATTTCTGTGTTTCATCAACACTCTGGTAGTCCACAGAGAACAGAAAGCCTACAGATGTCCATCGGAAACTACTACTGGTCTTCCAGGGAACGATCAAAGCGTAGACTGTTTGAGACATTACTCCCATGGAGGAAAGTGCGCATGGTGACTGTTGTATTCAATCCCGATGCAATTTCTGTGTTTCATCAACACTCTGATATTCCACAGATTACAGAATGCCTCCAGATGTGCATCGGAAACTACTACTGGTCTTCCAGGGAACGATCAAATCGTAGACTTTTGAGACATTACTTTTATGTAGGTATGTGCGCATGGTAACTGTTGTATTCAATCCCGATGCAATTTCTGTGTTTCATCAACACTCTGATAGTCCACAATTTACGGTAAACCTCCATATGTGCATCGAAAACTACTACTGGTCTTCCAGGGTACGATCAAAGCGTAGACTGTTGGAGACATTACTCCCATGGAGTAAAGTGCGCATGGTGACTGTTGTATTCAATCCCGAAGCAATTTCTGTGTTTTATCAACACTCTTTTGGTCCACAGATTACAGAATGCCTCCAGATGTGCAATTGAAACAACTATTGGTCTTCCAGGGAACGATCAAAGCGTAGACTATTTGAGACATTACTCCCATGGAGGAAACTGCGCATGGAGACTGTTGTATTCAATCCCGATGCAATCTCTGTGTTTCATCAACACTCTGATAGTCCACAGAGTACAGAAAGCCTCCAGATGTGCATCGGAAACTACTACTGGTCTTCTAGTGAACGATCAATGCGTAGATTGTTAGGACATTACTCCCATGGAGGGAAGTGCGCATGGTGACTGTTGTATTCAATCCCGATGCAATTACTGTGTTTCATCAACACTCTTATAGTCTACACATTACAGAATGCCACCAGATGTGCATCGGAAACTACTACTGGTCTTCCAGGGAACGATCAAAGCGTAGATTGTTTGAGACAGTACTCCCGTGGAGGAAAGTGCGCATGGTGACTGTTGTATTCAATCCCGATGCAATTTCTGTGTTTCATCAAAACTCTTTTAGTCCACAGATTACAGAATGCTTCCAGATGTGCAATTGAAACTACTACTGGTCTTCCAGGGAACGATCAAAGCGTAGACTGTTTGACACATTACTCCCATGGAGGAAAGTGTGCATGGTGACTCTTGTATTCAATCCCGATGCAATTTCTGTGTTTCATCAAAACTCTGATATTCCACAGATTACAGAATGCCTCCAGATGTGCATCGGAAACTACTACTGGTCTTCCAGGGAACGATCAAAGCGTAGACTGTTGAGACATTACTTTTATAGAGTAATTTGCGCATGGTGACTGTTGTATTCAATCCCGATGCAATTTCTGTGTTTCATCAACACTCTGATACTCCAAAGATTACAGAATGCCTCCAGATGTGCATCGGAAACTGCTACTGGTCTTCCAGGTAACGATCAAAGCGTAAACTCTTTGAAACATTACTCCCAAGGAAGACAAGTGATCATGGTGACTGTTGTATTCAATCCCGATGCAATTTCTGTGTTTCATCAACACTCTGATAGTCCACAGATTACGGAAAGCCTCCATATGTGCATCGGAAACTACTACTGGTCTTCCAGGGAACGATCAAAGCGTAGACTGTTAGAGACATTACTCCCATGGAGTAAAGTGCGCATGGTTACTGTTGTATTCAATCCCGATGCAATTTCTGTGTTTCATCAACACTCTGGTAGTCCACAGATTACAGAATGCCTCCAGATGTGCAATTGAAACTACTACTGGTCTTCCAGGGAACTATCAAAGCGAAGACTGTTTGAGAATTACCCCCACGGAGGAAACTGCGCATGGAGACTGTTGTATTCAATCCCGATGCAATTTCTCTGTTTCACCAACACTCTGATAGTCCACAGAGTACAGAAAGCCTCCAGATGTGCATCGGAAACTACTACTGGTCTTCTAGGGAACGATCAAAGCGTAGACTGTTAGAGACATTACTCCCATGGAGGAAAGTGCGCATGGTGACTGTTGTATTCAATCCCGATGCAATTTCTGTGTTTCATCAACACTCTGATAGTCCACAGATTACAGAATGCCTCCAGATGTTCATCGGAAACTACTACTGGTCTTCCAGCGAACGATCAAAGCGTAGATTGTTTGAGACAGTACTCCCGTGGAGGAAAGTGCGCATGGTGACTGTTGTATTCAATCCCGACGCAATTCTGTGTTTCATCAACACTCTGATAGTCCACAGACTACTGAATGCCTCCAGATGTGCATGGGAAACTACTACTGGTCTTCCAGGGATCGATCAAAGCGTAGACAGTTCGAGACATTACTCCCATGGAGGAAAGTGCGCATGGTGACTGGTGTATTCAATCCCGATGCAATTTCTGTGTTTCATCAACACTCAGATAGTCCACAGAGTACAGAATGCCTCGAGATGTGCATCGGAAACTACTACTGGTCTTACACGGAACGATCAAAGCATAGACTGTTTGAGAATTACTCCCATGGAGGAAAGTGCGTATGGTGACTGTTGTATTCAATCCCGAAGCAATTTCTGTGTTTCATCAACACTCTGATAGTCCACAGAGAACAGAAAGCCTCCAGATGTGCATCCTAAACTACTACTGGTCTTCCAGGGAACGATCAAAGCGTAGACTGTTTGAGACATTACTCCCATGGAGGAAACTGCGCATGGTGACAGTTGTATTCAATCCCGATGCAGTTTCTGTGTTTCATCAACACTCTGATAGTCCACAGGGTACAGAATGCCCCGAGATGTGCATCGGAAACTACTACTGGTCTTACAGAGAACGATCAAAGCATTGACTGTTTGAAAATTACTCCCATGGAGGAAAGTGCGCATGACGACTGTTGTATTCAATCCCGATGCAATTTCTGTGTTTCATCAACACTCTGGTAGTCCACAGAGAACAGAAAGCCTACAGATGTCCATCGGAAACTACTACTGGTCTTCCAGGGAACGATCAAAGCGTAGACTGTTTGAGACATTACTCCCATGGAGGAAAGTGCGCATGGTGACTGTTGTATTCAATCCCGATGCAATTTCTGTGTTTCATCAACACTCTGATATTCCACAGATTACAGAATGCCTCCAGATGTGCATCGGAAACTACTACTGGTCTTCCAGGGAACGATCAAATCGTAGACTTTTGAGACATTACTTTTATGTAGGTATGTGCGCATGGTAACTGTTGTATTCAATCCCGATGCAATTTCTGTGTTTCATCAACACTCTGATAGTCCACAATTTACGGTAAACCTCCATATGTGCATCGAAAACTACTACTGGTCTTCCAGGGTACGATCAAAGCGTAGACTGTTGGAGACATTACTCCCATGGAGTAAAGTGCGCATGGTGACTGTTGTATTCAATCCCGAAGCAATTTCTGTGTTTTATCAACACTCTTTTGGTCCACAGATTACAGAATGCCTCCAGATGTGCAATTGAAACAACTATTGGTCTTCCAGGGAACGATCAAAGCGTAGACTATTTGAGACATTACTCCCATGGAGGAAACTGCGCATGGAGACTGTTGTATTCAATCCCGATGCAATCTCTGTGTTTCATCAACACTCTGATAGTCCACAGAGTACAGAAAGCCTCCAGATGTGCATCGGAAACTACTACTGGTCTTCTAGTGAACGATCAATGCGTAGATTGTTAGGACATTACTCCCATGGAGGGAAGTGCGCATGGTGACTGTTGTATTCAATCCCGATGCAATTACTGTGTTTCATCAACACTCTTATAGTCTACACATTACAGAATGCCACCAGATGTGCATCGGAAACTACTACTGGTCTTCCAGGGAACGATCAAAGCGTAGATTGTTTGAGACAGTACTCCCGTGGAGGAAAGTGCGCATGGTGACTGTTGTATTCAATCCCGATGCAATTTCTGTGTTTCATCAAAACTCTTTTAGTCCACAGATTACAGAATGCTTCCAGATGTGCAATTGAAACTACTACTGGTCTTCCAGGGAACGATCAAAGCGTAGACTGTTTGACACATTACTCCCATGGAGGAAAGTGTGCATGGTGACTCTTGTATTCAATCCCGATGCAATTTCTGTGTTTCATCAAAACTCTGATATTCCACAGATTACAGAATGCCTCCAGATGTGCATCGGAAACTACTACTGGTCTTCCAGGGAACGATCAAAGCGTAGACTGTTGAGACATTACTTTTATAGAGTAATTTGCGCATGGTGACTGTTGTATTCAATCCCGATGCAATTTCTGTGTTTCATCAACACTCTGATACTCCAAAGATTACAGAATGCCTCCAGATGTGCATCGGAAACTGCTACTGGTCTTCCAGGTAACGATCAAAGCGTAAACTCTTTGAAACATTACTCCCAAGGAAGACAAGTGATCATGGTGACTGTTGTATTCAATCCCGATGCAATTTCTGTGTTTCATCAACACTCTGATAGTCCACAGATTACGGAAAGCCTCCATATGTGCATCGGAAACTACTACTGGTCTTCCAGGGAACGATCAAAGCGTAGACTGTTAGAGACATTACTCCCATGGAGTAAAGTGCGCATGGTTACTGTTGTATTCAATCCCGATGCAATTTCTGTGTTTCATCAACACTCTGGTAGTCCACAGATTACAGAATGCCTCCAGATGTGCAATTGAAACTACTACTGGTCTTCCAGGGAACTATCAAAGCGAAGACTGTTTGAGAATTACCCCCACGGAGGAAACTGCGCATGGAGACTGTTGTATTCAATCCCGATGCAATTTCTCTGTTTCACCAACACTCTGATAGTCCACAGAGTACAGAAAGCCTCCAGATGTGCATCGGAAACTACTACTGGTCTTCTAGGGAACGATCAAAGCGTAGACTGTTAGAGACATTACTCCCATGGAGGAAAGTGCGCATGGTGACTGTTGTATTCAATCCCGATGCAATTTCTGTGTTTCATCAACACTCTGATAGTCCACAGATTACAGAATGCCTCCAGATGTTCATCGGAAACTACTACTGGTCTTCCAGCGAACGATCAAAGCGTAGATTGTTTGAGACAGTACTCCCGTGGAGGAAAGTGCGCATGGTGACTGTTGTATTCAATCCCGACGCAATTCTGTGTTTCATCAACACTCTGATAGTCCACAGACTACTGAATGCCTCCAGATGTGCATGGGAAACTACTACTGGTCTTCCAGGGATCGATCAAAGCGTAGACAGTTCGAGACATTACTCCCATGGAGGAAAGTGCGCATGGTGACTGGTGTATTCAATCCCGATGCAATTTCTGTGTTTCATCAACACTCAGATAGTCCACAGAGTACAGAATGCCTCGAGATGTGCATCGGAAACTACTACTGGTCTTACACGGAACGATCAAAGCATAGACTGTTTGAGAATTACTCCCATGGAGGAAAGTGCGTATGGTGACTGTTGTATTCAATCCCGAAGCAATTTCTGTGTTTCATCAACACTCTGATAGTCCACAGAGAACAGAAAGCCTCCAGATGTGCATCCTAAACTACTACTGGTCTTCCTGGGAACGATCAAAGCGTAGACTGTTTGAGACATTACTGCCATGAAGGAACTGCGCATGGTGACTGTTGTATTCATTCCCGATGCAATTGCTGTGTTTCATCAACACTCTGATAGTCCACAGATTACAGAATGCCACCAGATGTGCATCGGAAACTACTACTGGTCTTCTGGGGAACGATCACAGCGTAGACTGTTAGAGACATTACTCCCATGGAGGAAAGTGCGCATGGTGATTGTTGTATTCAATCCCGAGGCAATTTCTGTGTTTCATCAACACTCTGATAGTCCATAGATTACAGAAAGCCCCCAGATGTGCAACGGAAACTACTACTGGTCTTCCAGGGAATGATCAAAGCGTAGACAGTTCGAGACATTACTCCCATGGAGGAAACTGCGCATGGTGACTGTTGTATTCATTCCCGATGCAATTTCTGTGTTTCATCAACACTCTGATAGTCCACAGATTACAGAATGCCACCAGATGTGCATCGGAAACTACTACTGGTCTTACAGGGAACGATCAAAACATAGACAGTTTGAGAATTACTCACATGGAGGAAAGTGAGCATGTTGACTGTTGTATTCAATCCCGGGGCTATTTCTGTGTTTCATCAACACTCTGATAGTCCACAGATTACAGAAACCCCCAGATGTGCATCGGGAACTACTACTGGTCTTCCAGGGAACGATCAAAGCGTAGACTGTTTGAGACATTACTCCCATGGAGGAAACTGCGCATGGTGACAGTTGTATTCAATCCCGATGCAGTTTCTGTGTTTCATCAACACTCTGATAGTCCACAGGGTACAGAATGCCCCGAGATGTGCATCGGAAACTACTACTGGTCTTACAGAGAACGATCAAAGCATTGACTGTTTGAGAATTACTCCCATGGAGGAAAGTGCGCATGACGACTGTTGTATTCAATCCCGATGCAATTTCTGTGTTTCATCAACACTCTGGTAGTCCACAGAGAACAGAAAGCCTACAGATGTCCATCGGAAACTACTACTGGTCTTCCAGGGAACGATCAAAGCGTAGACTGTTTGAGACATTACTCCCATGGAGGAAAGTGCGCATGGTGACTGTTGTATTCAATCCCGATGCAATTTCTGTGTTTCATCAACACTCTGATATTCCACAGATTACAGAATGCCTCCAGATGTGCATCGGAAACTACTACTGGTCTTCCAGGGAACGATCAAATCGTAGACTTTTGAGACATTACTTTTATGTAGGTATGTGCGCATGGTAACTGTTGTATTCAATCCCGATGCAATTTCTGTGTTTCATCAACACTCTGATAGTCCACAATTTACGGTAAACCTCCATATGTGCATCGAAAACTACTACTGGTCTTCCAGGGAACGATCAAAGCGTAGACTGTTGGAGACATTACTCCCATGGAGTAAAGTGCGCATGGTGACTGTTGTATTCAATCCCGATGCAATTTCTGTGTTTTATCAACACTCTTTTGGTCCACAGATTACAGAATGCCTCCAGATGTGCAATTGAAACAACTATTGGTCTTCCAGGGAACGATCAAAGCGTAGACTATTTGAGACATTACTCCCATGGAGGAAACTGCGCATGGAGACTGTTGTATTCAATCCCGATGCAATCTCTGTGTTTCATCAACACTCTGATAGTCCACAGAGTACAGAAAGCCTCCACATGTGCATCGGAAACTACTACTGGTCTTCTAGTGAACGATCAATGCGTAGATTGTTAGGACATTACTCCCATGGAGGGAAGTGCGCATGGTGACTGTTGTATTCAATCCCGATGCAATTACTGTGTTTCATCAACACTCTTATAATCTACACATTACAGAATGCCACCAGATGT
The DNA here is from genome assembly GCF_023897955.1 of Schistocerca gregaria. Lineage (NCBI taxonomy): Eukaryota > Metazoa > Arthropoda > Insecta > Orthoptera > Acrididae > Schistocerca > Schistocerca gregaria. The sequence continues at coordinate 21,187,133 of NW_026061710.1, forward strand.
GCATCGGAAACTACTACTGGTCTTCCAGGGAACGATCAAAGCGTAGATTGTTTGAGACAGTACTCCCGTGGAGGAAAGTGCGCATGGTGACTGTTGTATTCAATCCCGATGCAATTTCTGTGTTTCATCAACACTCTTTTAGTCCACAGATTACAGAATGCTTCCAGATGTGCAATTGAAACTACTACTGGTCTTCCAGGGAACGATCAAAGCGTAGACTGTTTGAGACATTACTCCCATGGAGGAAAGTGTGCATGGTGACTCTTGTATTCAATCCCGATGCAATTTCTGTGTTTCATCAAAACTCTGATATTCCACAGATTACAGAATGCCTCCAGATGTGCATCGGAAACTACTACTGGTCTTCCAGGGAACGATCAAAGCGTAGACTGTTGAGACATTACTTTTATAGAGTAATTTGCGCATGGTGACTGTTGTATTCAATCCCGATGCAATTTCTGTGTTTCATCAACACTCTGATACTCCAAAGATTACAGAATGCCTCCAGATGTGCATCGGAAACTGCTACTGGTCTTCCAGGTAACGATCAAAGCGTAAACTCTTTGAAACATTACTCCCAAGGAAGACAAGTGATCATGGTGACTGTTGTATTCAATCCCGATGCAATTTCTGTGTTTCATCAACACTCTGATAGTCCACAGATTACGGAAAGCCTCCATATGTGCATCGGAAACTACTACTGGTCTTCCAGGGAACGATCAAAGCGTAGACTGTTAGAGACATTACTCCCATGGAGTAAAGTGCGCATGGTTACTGTTGTATTCAATCCCGATGCAATTTCTGTGTTTCATCAACACTCTGGTAGTCCACTGATTACAGAATGCCTCCAGATGTGCAATTGAAACTACTACTGGTCTTCCAGGGAACTATCAAAGCGAAGACTGTTTGAGAATAACCCCCACGGAGGAAACTGCGCATGGAGACTGTTGTATTCAATCCCGATGCAATTTCTCTGTTTCACCAACACTCTGATAGTCCACAGAGTACAGAAAGCCTCCAGATGTGCATCGGAAACTACTACTGGTCTTCTAGGGAACGATCAAAGCGTAGACTGTTAGAGACATTACTCCCATGGAGGAAAGTGCGCATGGTGACTGTTGTATTCAATCCCGATGCAATTTCTGTGTTTCATCAACACTCTGATAGTCCACAGATTACAGAATGCCTCCAGATGTTCATCGGAAACTACTACTGGTCTTCCAGCGAACGATCAAAACGTAGATTGTTTGAGACAGTACTCCCGTGGAGGAAAGTGCGCATGGTGACTGTTGTATTCAATCCCGACGCAATTCTGTGTTTCATCAACACTCTGATAGTCCACAGACTACTGAATGCCTCCAGATGTGCATGGGAAACTACTACTGGTCTTCCAGGGATCGATCAAAGCGTAGACAGTTCGAGACATTACTCCCATGGAGGAAAGTGCGCATGGTGACTGGTGTATTCAATCCCGATGCAATTTCTGTGTTTCATCAACACTCAGATAGTCCACAGAGTACAGAATGCCTCGAGATGTGCATCGGAAACTACTACTGGTCTTACACGGAACGATCAAAGCATAGACTGTTTGAGAATTACTCCCATGGAGGAAAGTGCGTATTGTGACTGTTGTATTCAATCCCGAAGCAATTTCTGTGTTTCATCAACACTCTGATAGTCCACAGAGAACAGAAAGCCTCCAGATGTGCATCCTAAACTACTACTGGTCTTCCTGGGAACGATCAAAGCGTAGACTGTTTGAGACATTACTCCCATGGAGGAAACTGCGCATGGTGACTGTTGTATTCATTCCCGATGCAATTTCTGTGTTTCATCAACACTCTGATAGTCCACAGATTACAGAATGCCACCAGATGTGCATCGGAAACTACTACTGGTCTTCTGGGGAACGATCACAGCGTAGACTGTTAGAGACATTACTCCCATGGAATAAAGTGCGCATGGTGATTGTTGTATTCAATCCCGAGGCAATTTCTGTGTTTCATCAACACTCTGATAGTCCATAGATTACAGAAAGCCCCCAGATGTGCAACGGAAACTACTACTGGTCTTCCAGGGAACGATCAAAGCGTAGACTGTTTGAGACATTACTCCCATGGAGGAAACTGCGCATGGTGACTGTTGTATTCATTCCCGATGCAATTTCTGTTTTTCATCAACACTCTGATAGTCCACAGGGTACAGAATGCCCCGAGATGTGCATCGGAAACTACTACTGGTCTTACAGAGAACGATCAAAGCATTGACTGTTTGAGAATTACTCCCATGGAGGAAAGTGCGCATGACGACTGTTGTATTCAATCCCGATGCAATTTCTGTGTTTCGTCAACACTCTGGTAGTCCACAGAGAACAGAAAGCCTCCAGATGTCCATCGGAAACTACTACTGGTCTTCCAGGGAACGATCAAAGCGTAGACTGTTTGAGACATTACTCCCTTGGAGGAAAGTGCGCATGGTGACTGTTGTATTCAATCCCGATGCAATTTCTGTGTTTCATCAACACTCTGATATTCCACAGATTACAGAATGCCTCCAGATGTGCATCGGAAACTACTACTGGTCTTCCAGGGAACGATCAAATCGTAGACTGTTGAGACATTACTTTTATGTAGGTATGTGCGCATGGTGACTGTTGTATTCAATCCCGATGCAATTTCTGTGTTTCATGAATACTCTGATACTCCACAGATTACAGAATGCCTCCAGATGTGCATCAGAAACTGCTACTGGTCTTCCAGGGAACGATCAAAGCGTAAACTCTTTGAAACATTACTGCGATGGAGGAAAGTGCGCATGGTAACTGTTGTATTCAGTCCCGATGCAATTTCTGTGTTTCATCAACACTCTGATAGTCCACAGATTACGGAAAACCTCCATATGTGCATCGGAAACTACTACTGGTCTTCCAGGGAACGATCAAAAGGTAGACTTTTGAGACATTACTTTTATAGAGGAATGTGCCCATGGTGACTGTTGTATTCAATCCCGATGCAATTTCTGTGTTTCATCAACACTCTGATAGTCCACAGATTACGGAAAGCCTCCATATGTGCATCGGAAACTACTACTGGTCTTCCAGGGAACGATCAAAGCGTAGACTGTTAGAGACATTACTCCCATGGAGTAAAGTGCGCATGGTGACTGTTGTATTCAATCCCGATGCAATTTCTGAGTTTCATCAACACTCTGGTAGTCCACAGATTACAGAATGCCTCCAGATGTGCAATTGAAACTACTACTGGTCTTCCAGGGAACTATCAAAGCGAAGACTGTTTGAGAATTACCCCCATGGAGGAAACTGCGCATGGAGACTGTTGTATTCAATCCCGATGCAATTTCTGTGTTTCATCAAAACTCTGATATTCCACAGATTACAGAATGCCTCCAGATGTGCATCGGAAACTACTACTGGTCTTCCAGGGAACGATCAAAGCGTAGACTGTTGAGACATTACTTTTATAGAGTAATGTGCGCATGGTGACTGTTGTATTCAATCCCGATGCAATTTCTGTGTTTCATCAACACTCTGATACTCCAAAGATTACAGAATGCCTCCAGATGTGCATCGGAAACTGCTACTGGTCTTCCAGGTAACGATCAAAGCGTAAACTCTTTGAAACATTACTCCCAAGGAAGACAAGTGGGCATGGTGACTGTTGTATTCAATCCCGATGCAATTTCTGTGTTTCATCAACACTCTGATAGTCCACAGATTACGGAAAGCCTCCATATGTGCATCGGAAACTACTACTGGTCTTCCAGGGAACGATCAAAGCGTAGACTGTTAGAGACATTACTCCCATGGAGTAAAGTGCGCATGGTTACTGTTGTATTCAATCCCGATGCAATTTCTGTGTTTCATCAACACTCTGGTAGTCCACAGATTACAGAATGCCTCCAGATGTGCAATTGAAACTACTACTGGTCTTCCAGGGAACTATCAAAGCGAAGACTGTTTGAGAATTACCCCCACGGAGGAAACTGCGCATGGAGACTGTTGTATTCAATCCCGATGCAATTTCTCTGTTTCACCAACACTCTGATAGTCCACAGAGTACAGAAAGCCTCCAGATGTGCATCGGAAACTACTACTGGTCTTCTAGGGAACGATCAAAGCGTAGACTGTTAGAGACATTACTCCCATGGAGGAAAGTGCGCATGGTGACTGTTGTATTCAATCCCGATGCAATTTCTGTGTTTCATCAACACTCTGATAGTCCACAGATTACAGAATGCCTCCATATGTTCATCGGAAACTACTACTGGTCTTCCAGCGAACGATCAAAGCGTATATTGTTTGAGACAGTACTCCCGTGGAGGAAAGTGCGCATGGTGACTGTTGTATTCAATCCCGCGCAATTCTGTGTTTCATCAACACTCTGATAGTCCACAGACTACTGAATGCCTCCAGATGTGCATGGGAAACTACTACTGGTCTTCCAGGGATCGATCAAAGCGTAGACAGTTCGAGACATTACTCCCATGGAGGAAAGTGCGCATGGTGACTGGTGTATTCAATCCCGATGCAATTTCTGTGTTTCATCAACACTCAGATAGTCCACAGAGTACAGAATGCCTCGAGATGTGCATCGGAAACTACTACTGGTCTTACACGGAACGATCAAAGCATAGACTGTTTGAGAATTACTCCCATGGAGGAAAGTGCGTATGGTGACTGTTGTATTCAATCCCGAAGCAATTACTGTGTTTCATCAACACTCTGATAGTCCACAGAGAACAGAAAGCCTCCAGATGTGCATCCTAAACTACTACTGGTCTTCCTGGGAACGATCAAAGCGTAGACTGTTTGAGACATTACTCCCATGGAGGAAACTGCGCATGGTGACTGTTGTATTCATTCCCGATGCAATTTCTGTGTTTCATCAACACTCTGATAGTCCACAGATTACAGAATGCCACCAGATGTGCATCGGAAACTACTACTGGTCTTCTGGGGAACGATCACAGCGTAGACTGTTAGAGACATTACTCCCATGGAGGAAAGTGCGCATGGTGATTGTTGTATTCAATCCCGAGGCAATTTCTGTGTTTCATCAACACTCTGATAGTCCATAGATTACAGAAAGCCCCCAGATGTGCAACGGAAACTACTACTGGTCTTCCAGGGAACGATCAAAGCGTAGACTGTTTGAGACATTACTCCCGTGGAGGAAACTGCGCATGGTGACTGTTGTATTCATTCCCGATGCAATTTCTGTGTTTCATCAACACTCTGATAGTCCACAGGGTACAGAATGCCCCGAGATGTGCATCGGAAACTACTACTGGTCTTACAGAGAACGATCAAAGCATTGACTGTTTGAGAATTACTCCCATGGAGGAAAGTGCGCATGACGACTGTTGTATTCAATCCCGATGCAATTTCTGTGTTTCATCAACACTCTGGTAGTCCACAGAGAACAGAAAGCCTCCAGATGTCCATCGGAAACTACTACTGGTCTTCCAGGGAACGATCAAAGCGTAGACTGTTTGAGACATTACTCCCATGGAGGAAAGTGCGCATGGTGACTGTTGTATTCAATCCCGATGCAATTTCTGTGTTTCATCAACACTCTGATATTCCACAGATTACAGAATGCCTCCAGATGTGCATCGGAAACTACTACTGGTCTTCCAGGGAACGATCAAATCGTAGACTGTTGAGACATTACTTTTATGTAGGTATGTGCGCATGGTGACTGTTGTATTCCATCCCGATGCAATTTCTGTGTTTCATGAATACTCTAATACTCCACAGATTACAGAATGCCTCCAGATGTGCATCGGAAACTGCTACTGGTCTTCCAGGGAACGATCAAAGCGTAAACTCTTTGAAACATTACTGCGATGGAGGAAAGTGCGCATGGTAACTGTTGTATTCAGTCCCGATGCAATTTCTGTGTTTCATCAACACTCTGATAGTCCACAGATTACGGAAAACCTCCATATGTGCATCGGAAACTACTACTGATCTTCCAGGGAACGGTCAAAGCGTAGACTGTTGGAGAAATTACTCCCATGGAGTAAAGTGCGCATGGTGACTGATGTATTCAATCCCGATGCAATTTCTGTGTTTTATCAACACTCTTTTAGTCCACAGATTACAGAATGCCTCCAGATGTCCAATTGAAACAACTATTGGTCTTCCAGGGTACGATCAAAGCGTAGACTATTTGAGACATTACTCCCATGGAGGAAACTGCGCATGGAGACTGTTGTATTCAATCCCGATGCAATTTCTGTGTTTCATCAACACTCTGATAGTCCACAGAGTACAGAAATCCTCCAGATGTGCATCGGAAACTACTACTGGTCTTCTAGTGAACGATCAATGCGTAGATTGTTAGGACATTACTCCCATGGAGAGAAGTGCGCATGATGACTGTTGTATTCAATCCCGATGCAATTACTGTGTTTCATCAACACTCTGATAGTCTACACATTACAGAATGCCACCAGATTTGCATCGGAAACTACTACTGGTCGTACAGGGAACGATCAAAGCGTAGATTGTTTGAGACAGTACTCCCATAGAGGAAAGTGCGCATGGTGACTCTTGTATTCAATCCCGATGCAATTTCTGTGTTTCATCAACACTCTGATATTCCACAGATTACAGAATGCCTCCAGATGTGCATCGGAAACTACTACTGGTCTTCCAGGGAACGATCAAAAGGTAGACTTTTGAGACATTACTTTTATAGAGGAATGTGCGCATGGTGACTGTTGTATTCAATCCCGATGCAATTTCTGTGTTTCATCAACACTCTGATACTCCAAAGATTACAGAGTGCCTCCAGATGTGCATCGGAAACTGCTACTGGTCTTCCAGGTAACGATCAAAGCGTAAACTCTTTGAAACATTACTCCCAAGGTAGACAAGTGGGCATGGTGACTGTTGTATTCAATCCCGATGCAATTTCTGTGTTTCATCAACACTCTGATAGTCCACAGATTACGGAAAGCCTCCATATGTGCATCGGAAACTACTACTGGTCTTCCAGGGAACGATCAAAGCGTAGACTGTTAGAGACATTACTCCCATGGAGTAAAGTGCGCATGGTGACTGTTGTATTCAATCCCGATGCAATATCTGAGTTTCATCAACACTCTGGTAGTCCACAGATTACAGAATGCCTCCAGATGTGCAATTGAAACTACTACTGGTCTTCCAGGGAACTATCAAAGCGAAGACTGTTTGAGAATTACCCCCATGGAGGAAACTGCGCATGGAGACTGTTGTATTCAATCCCGATGCAATTTCTGTGTTTCATCAAAACTCTGATATTCCACAGATTACAGAATGCCTCCAGATGTGCATCGGAAACTACTACTGGTCTTCCAGGGAACGATCAAAGCGTAGACTGTTGAGACATTACTTTTATAGAGTAATGTGCGCATGGTGACTGTTGTATTCAATCCCGATGCAATTTCTGTGTTTCATCAACACTCTGATACTCCAAAGATTACAGAATGCCTCCAGATGTGCATCGGAAACTGCTACTGGTCTTCCAGCGAACGATCAAAGCGTAGATTGTTTGAGACAGTTCTCCCGTGGAGGAAAGTGCGCATGGTGACTGTTGTATTCAATCCCGACGCAATTCTGTGTTTCATCAACACTCTGATAGTCCACAGACTACTGAATGCCTCCAGATGTGCATGGGAAACTACTACTGGTCTTCCAGGGATCGATCAAAGCGTAGGCAGTTCGAGACATTACTCCCATGGAGGAAAGTGCGCATGGTGACTGGTGTATTCAATCCGATGCAATTTCTGTGTTTCATCAACACTCAGATAGTCCACAGAGTACAGAATGCCTCGAGATGTGCATCGGAAACTACTACTGGTCTTACAGGGAACGATCAAAGCATAGACTGTTTGAGAATTACTCCCATGGAGGAAAGTGCGTATGGTGACTGTTGTATTCAATCCCGAAGCAATTTCTGTGTTTCATCAACACTCTGATAGTCCACAGAGAACAGAAAGCCTCCAGATGTGCATCCTAAGCTACTACTGGTCTTCCTGGGAACGATCAAAGCGTAGACTTTCGAGACATTACTCCCATGGAGGAAACTGCGCATGGTGACTGTTGTATTCATTCCCGATGCAATTTCTGTGTTTCATCAACACTCTGATAGTCCACAGATTACAGAATGCCACCAGATGTGCATCGGAAACTACTACTGGTCTTCTGGGGAACGATCACAGCGTAGACTGTTAGAGACATTACTCCCATGGAGGAAAGTGCGCATGGTGATTGTTGTATTCAATCCCGAGGCAATTTCTGTGTTTCATCAACACTCTGATAGTCCACAGATTACGGAAAACCTCCATATGTGCAACGGAAACTACTACTGGTCTTCCAGGGAACGATCAAAGCGTAGACTGTTTGAGACATTACTCCCATGGAGGAAACTGGGCATGGTGACTGTTGTATTCATTCCCGATGCAATTTCTGTGTTTCATCAACACTCTGATAGTCCACAGGGTACAGAATGCCCCGAGATGTGCATCGGAAACTACTACTGGTCTTACAGAGAACGATCAAAGCATTGACTGTTTGAGAATTACTCCCATGGAGGAAAGTGCGCATGACGACTGTTGTATTCAATCCCGATGCAATTTCTGTGTTTCATCAACACTCTGGTAGTCCACAGAGAACAGAAAGCCTCCAGATGTCAATCGGAAACTACTACTGGTCTTCCAGGGAACGATCAAAGCGTAGACTGTTTGAGACATTACTCCCATGGAGGAAAGTGCGCATGGTGACTGTTGTATTCAATCCCGATGCAATTTCTGTGTTTCATCAACACTCTGATATTCCACAGATTACAGAATGCCTCCAGATGTGCATCGGAAACTACTACTGGTCTTCCAGGGAACGATCAAATCGTAGACTGTTGAGACATTACTTTTATGTAGGTATGTGCGCATGGTGACTGTTGTATTCAATCCCGATGCAATTTCTGTGTTTCATGAATACTCTGATACTCCACAGATTACAGAATGCCTCCAGATGTGCATCGGAAACTGCTACTGGTCTTCCAGGGAACGATCAAAGCGTAAACTCTTTGAAACATTACTGCGATGGAGGAAAGTGCGCATGGTAACTGTTGTATTCAGTCCCGATGCAATTTCTGTGTTTCATCAACACTCTGATAGTCCACAGATTACAGAAAACCTCCATATGTGCATCGGAAACTACTACTGATCTTCCAGGGAACGATCAAAGCGTAGACTGTTGGAGAAATTACTCCCATGGAGTAAAGTGCGCATGGTGACTGATGTATTCAATCCCGATGCAATTTCTGTGTTTTATCAACACTCTTTTAGTCCACAGATTACAGAATGCCTCAAGATGTCCAATTGAAACAACTATTGGTCTTCCAGGGAACGATCAAAGCGTAGACTATTTGAGACATTACTCCCATGGAGGAAACTGCACATGGAGATTGTTGTATTCAATCCCGATGCAATTTCTGTGTTTCATCAACACTCTGATAGTCCACAGAGTGCAGAAAGCCTCCAGATGTGCATCGGAAACTACTACTGGTCTTCCAGGGAACGATCAAAAGGTAGACTTTTGAGACATTACTTTTATAGAGGAATGTGCGCATGGTGACCGTTGTATTCAATCCCGATGCAATTTCTGTGTTTCATCAACACTCTGATACTCCAAAGATTACAGAGTGCCTCCAGATGTGCATCGGAAACTGCTACTGGTCTTCCAGGTAACGATCAAAGCGTAAACTCTTTGAAACATTACTCCCAAGGAAGACAAGTGGGCATGGTGACTGTTGTATTCAATCCCGATGCAATTTCTGTGTTTCATCAACACTCTGATAGTCCACAGATTACGGAAAGCCTCCATATGTGCATCGGAAACTACTACTGGTCTTCCAGGGAACGATAAAAGCGTAGACTGTTAGAGACATTACTCCCATGGAGTAAAGTGCGCATGGTGACTGTTGTATTCAATCCCGATGCAATTTCTGTGTTTCATCAACACTCAGGTAGTCCACAGATTACAGAATGCCCCGAGATGTGCATCGGAAACTACTACTGGTCTTACAGGGAACGATCAAAGCATTGACTGTTTGAGAATTACTCCCATGGAGGAAAGTGCGCATGACGACTGTTGTATTCTATCCCGATGCAATTTCTGTGTTTCATCAACACTCTGGTAGTCCACAGAGAACAGAAAGCCTCCAGATGTGCATCGGAAACTACTACTGGTTTTCCAGGGAACGATCAAAGCGTAGACTGTTTGAGACATTACTCCCATGGAGGAAAATGCGCATAGTGACTGTTGTATTCAATCCCGATGCAATTTCTGTGTTTCATCAACACTCTGATATTCCACAGATTACAGAATGCCTCCAGATGTGCATCGGAAACTACTACTGGTCTTCCAGGGAACGATCAAAGCGTAGACTGTTTGAGACATTACTCCCATGGAGGAAACTGTGCATGGTGACTGTTGTATTCATTCCCGATGCAATTTCTGTGTTTCATCAACACTCTGATAGTCCACAGATTACAGAATGCCACCAGATGTGCATCGGAAACTACTACTGGTCTTACAGGGAACGATCAAAGCGTAGATTGTTTGAGACAGTACTCCCGTGGAGGAAAGTGCGCATAGTGACTGTTGTATTCAATCCCGACGCAATTTCTGTGTTTCATCAACACTCTGATAAACCACAGACTACTGAATGCCTCCAGATGTGCATCGGAAACTACTACTGGTCTTCCAGGGATCGATCAAAGCGTAGATAGTTCGAGACATTACTCCCATGGAGTAAAGTGCGCATGGTGACTGTTGTATTCAATCCCGATGCAATTTCTGTGTTTTATCAACACTCTTTTAGTCCACAGATTACAGAATGCCTCCAGATGTGCAATTGAAACAACTATTGGTCTTCCAGGGAACGATCAAAGCGTAGACTATTTGAGACATTACTCCCATGGAGGAAACTGCGCATGGTGACTGTTGTATTCAATCCCGATGCAATTTCTGTGTTTCATCAACACTCTGATATTCCACAGATTACAGAATGCCTCCAGATGTGCATCGGAAACTACTACTGGTCTTCCAGGGAACGATCAAATCGTAGACTGTTGAGACATTACTTTTATGTAGGTATGTGCGCATGGTGACTGTTGTATTCAATCCCGATGCAATTTCTGTGTTTCATGAATACTCTGATACTCCACAGATTACAGAATGCCTTCAGATGTGCATCGGAAACTGCTACTGGTCTTCCAGGGAACGATCAAAGCGTAAACTCTTTGAAACATTACTGCGATGGAGGAAAGTGCGCATGGTAACTGTTGTATTCAGTCCCGATGCAATTTCTGTGTTTCATCAACACTCTGATAGTCCACAGATTACGGAAAACCTCCATATGTGCATCGGAAACTACTACTGATCTTCCAGGGAACGATCAAAGCGTAGACTGTTGGAGAAATTACTCCCATGGAGTAAAGTGCGCATGGTGACTGATGTATTCAATCCCGATGCAATTTCTGTGTTTTATCAACACTCTTTTAGTCCACAGATTACAGAATGCCTCCAGATGTCCAATTGAAACAACTATTGGTCTTCCAGGGAACGATCAAAGCGTAGACTATTTGAGACATTACTCCCATGGAGGAAACTGCACATGGAGACTGTTGTATTCAATCCCGATGCAATTTCTGTGTTTCATCAACACTCTGATAGTCCACAGAGTACAGAAAGCCTCCAGATGTGCATCGGAAACTACTACTGGTCTTCCAGGGAACGATCAAAAGGTAGACTTTTGAGACATTACTTTTATAGAGGAATGTGCGCATGGTGACCGTTGTATTCAATCCCGATGCAATTTCTGTGTTTCATCAACACTCTGATACTCCAAAGATTACAGAGTGCCTCCAGATGTGCATCGGAAACTGCTACTGGTCTTCCAGGTAACGATCAAAGCGTAAACTCTTTGAAACATTACTCCCAAGGAAGACAAGTGGGCATGGTGACTGTTGTATTCAATCCCGATGCAATTTCTGTGTTTCATCAACACTCTGATAGTCCACAGATTACGGAAAGCCTCCATATGTGCATCGGAAACTACTACTGGTCTTCCAGGGAACGATCAAAGCGTAGACTGTTAGAGACATTACTCCCATGGAGTAAAGTGCGCATGGTGACTGTTGTATTCAATCCCGATGCAATTTCTGTGTTTCATCAACACTCAGGTAGTCCACAGATTACAGAATGCCCCGAGATGTGCATCGGAAACTACTACTGGTCTTACAGGGAACGATCAAAGCATTGACTGTTTGAGAATTACTCCCATGGAGGAAAGTGCGCATGACGACTGTTGTATTCTATCCCGATGCAATTTCTGTGTTTCATCAACACTCTGGTAGTCCACAGAGAACAGAAAGCCTCCAGATGTGCATCGGAAACTACTACTGGTCTTCCAGGGAACGATCAAAGCGTAGACTGTTTGAGACATTACTCCCATGGAGGAAAATGCGCATAGTGACTGTTGTATTCAATCCCGATGCAATTTCTGTGTTTCATCAACACTCTGATATTCCACAGATTACAGAATGCCTCCAGATGTGCATCGGAAACTACTACTGGTCTTCCAGGGAACGATCAAATCGTAGACTGTTGAGACATTACTTTTATGTGGGTATGTGTGCATGGTGACTGTTGTATTCAATCCCGATGCAATTTCTGTGTTTCATGAATACTCTGATACTCCACTGATTACAGAATGCCTCCAGATGTGCATCGGAAACTGCTACTGGTCTTCCAGGGAACGATCAAAGCGTAGACTGTTTGAGACATTACTCCCATGGAGGAAACTGTGCATGGTGACTGTTGTATTCATTCCCGATGCAATTTCTGTGTTTCATCAACACTCTGATAGTCCACAGATTACAGAATGCCACCAGATGTGCATCGGAAACTACTACTGGTCTTACAGGGAACGATCAAAGCGTAGATTGTTTGAGACAGTACTCCCGTGGAGGAAAGTGCGCATAGTGACTGTTGTATTCAATCCCGACGCAATTTCTGTGTTTCATCAACACTCTGATAAACCACAGACTACTGAATGCCTCCAGATGTGCATCGGAAACTACTACTGGTCTTCCAGGGATCGATCAAAGCGTAGATAGTTCGAGACATTACTCCCATGGAGTAAAGTGCGCATGGTGACTGTTGTATTCAATCCCGATGCAATTTCTGTGTTTTATCAACACTCTTTTAGTCCACAGATTACAGAAAGCCCCCAGATGTGCATCGGGAACTACTACTGGTCTTCCAGGGAACGATCAAAGCGTAGACTGTTTGAGACATTACTCCCATGGAGGAAACTGCGCATGGAGACTGTTGTATTCAATCCCGATGCAATTTCTGTGTTTCATCAACACTCTGATAGTCCACAGATTACAGAATGCCTCCAGATGTTCATCGGAAACTACTACTGGTCTTTCAGGGAACGATCAAGTGGTAGACTGTTTGAGACTTTACTCCCATGGAGGAAAGTGCGCATGGTGACTGTTGTATTCAATCCCGATGCAGTTTCTGTGTTTCATCAACACTCTGATAGTCCACAGGGTACAGAATGACCCGAGATGTGCATCGGAAACTACTACTGGTCTTACTGGGAACGATCAAAGCATTGACTGTTTGAGAATTACTCCCATGGAGGAAAGTGCGCATGATGTCTGTTGTATTCAATCCCGATGCAATTTCTGTGTTTCATCAACACTCTGATATTCCACAGATTACAGAATGCCTCCAGATGTGCATCAGAAACTACTACTGGTCTTCTAGGGAACGATCAAAGCGTAGACTGTTGAGACATTACTTTTATGTAGGTATATGCGCATGGTGACTGTTGTATTCAATCCCGATGCAATTTCAGTGTTTCATGAATACTCTGATACTCCACAGATTACATAATGCCTCCAGATGTGCAATTGAAACAACTATTGGTCTTCCAGGGAACGATCAAAGTGTAGACTATTTGAGACATTACTCCCATGGAGGAAACTGCGCATGGAGACTGTTGTATTCAATCCCGATGCAATTTCTGTGTTTCATCAACACTCTGATAGTCCACAGAGTACAGAAAGCCTCCAGATGTGCATCGGAAACTACTACTAGTCTTCTAGTGAACGATCAATGCGTAGATTGTTAGGACATTATTCCCATGGAGGGAAGTGCGCATGGTGACTGTTGTATTCAATCCCGATGCAATTACTGTGTTTTATCAATACTCTGATAGTCTACACATTACAGAATGCCACCAGATGTGCATCGGAAACTACTACTGGTCTTCCAGGGAACGATCAAAGCGTAGATTGTTTGAGACAGTACTCCCGTGGAGGAAAGTGCGCATGGTGACTGTTGTATTCAATCCCGATGCAATTTCTGTGTTTCATCAACACTCTTTTAGTCCACAGATTACAGAATGCCTCCAGATGTGCAATTGAAACTACTACTGGTCTTCCAGGGAACGATCAAAGCGTAGACTGTTTGAGACATTACTCCAATGGAGGAAAGTGCGCATGGTGACTCTTGTATTCAATCCCGATGCAATTTCTGTGTTTCATCAACACTCTGATATTCCACAGATTACAGAATGCCTCCAGATGTGCATCGGAAACTACTACTGGTCTTCCAGGGAACGATCAAAGCGTAGACTGTTGAGACATTACTTTTATGGAGGAATGTGCGCATGGTGACTGTTGTATTCAATCCCGATGCAATTTCTGTATTTCATCAATACTCTGATACTCCACAGATTACAGAATGCCTCCAGATGTGCATCGGAAACTGCTACTGGTCTTCCAGAGATCGATCAAAGCGTGAACTCATTGAAACATAACTCCGATGGAGGAAAGTGCGCATGGTGACTGTTGTATTGAATCGCGATGCAATTTCTGTGTTTCATCAACACTCTGATAGTCCACAGATTACTGAATGCCTCCAGATGTGCATCGGAATCTACTACTGGTCTTCCAGGGAACGATGAAAGCGTAGACTGTTTGAGACATTACTCCCATGGAGGAAACTGCGCATGGTGACTGTTGTATTCAATCCCGAGGCAATTTATGTGTTTCATCAACACTCTAATAGTCCACAGATTACAGAAAGCCCCCAGATTTGCATCGGAAACTACTACTGGTCTTCCAGGGAACGATCAAAGCGTAGACTGTTTGAGACATTACTCCCATGGAGGAAACTGCGCATGGTGACTGTTGTATTCAATCCCGATGCAGTTTCTGTGTTTCATCAACACTCTGATAGTCCACTGATTACAGAATGCCTCCAGATGTTCATCGGAAACTACTACTGGTCTTCCAGGAAACGATCAAAGCGTAGACTGTTTGAGACTTTACTCCCATGGAGGAAACTGCGCATGATGACTGTTGTATTCAATCCCGATGGAGTTTCTGTGTTTCATCAACACTCTGATAGTCCACAGGGTACAGAATGCCTCGAGATGTGCATCGGAAACTACTACTGGTCTTACAGGGAACGATCAAAGCATAGACTGTTTGAGAATTACTCCCATGGAGGAAAGTGGGCATGTTGACTGTTGTATTCAATCCCGAGGCTATTTCTGTGTTTCATCAACACTCTGATAGTCCACAGATTACAGAAAGCGCTCAGATGTGCATCGGAACCTACTACTGGTCTTCCAGGGAACGATCAAAGCGTAGACTGTTTCAGAATTACTCCCACGGAGGAAAGTGCGCATGGTGACAGTTGTATTCAATCCCGATGCAATTTCTGTGTTTCATCAACACTCTGATAGTCCACTGATTACAGAATGCCTCCAGATGTTCATCGGAAACTACTACTGGTCTTCCAGGAAACGATCAAAGCGTAGACTGTTTGAGACTTTACTCCCATGGAGGAAAGTGCGCATGGTGACTGTTGTATTCAATCCCGATGCAGTTTCTGTGTTTCATCAACACTCTGATAGTCCACAGGGTACAGAATGCCTTGAGATGTGCATCGGTAACTACTACTGGTCTTACAGGGAACGATCAAAGCGTAGACTGTTGAGACATTACTTTTATGGAGGAATGAGCGCATGGTGACTGTTGTATTCAATCCCGATGCAATTTCTGTGTTTCATCAATACTCTGATAGTCCACAGATTACAGAATGCCTCCAGATGTGCATCTGAAACTGCTACTGGTCTTCCAGGGAACGATCAAAGCGTAAAATCTTTGAAACATTACTCCGATGGAGTAAAGTGCGCATGGTGACTGTTGTATTCAATCCCGACGCAATTTCTGTGTTTCACCAACACTCTGATAGTCCACAGACTACAGAATGCCTCCAGATGTGCATCGGAAACAACTTCTGGTCTTCCAGGAACGATCAAAGCGTAGACTGTTAGAGACATTACTCCCATGGAGGAAAGTGCGCATAGTGACTGTTGTATTCAATCCCAAAGCAATTTCTGTGTTTCATCAACACTCTAATAGTCCACAGAGTACAGAATGCCTCGAGATGTGCATCGGAAACAACTACTGGTCTTACAGGGAACGATCAAAGCATAGACTGTTTGAGAATTACTCCCATGGAGCAAAGTGCGCATGGTGACTGTTGTATTCAATCCCGATGCAATTTCTGTGTTTCATCAACACTCTGATAGTCTACACATTACAGAATGCCACCAGATGTGCATCGGAAACTACTACTGGTCTTCGAGGGAACGATCAAAGCGTAGATTGTTTGAGACAGTACTCCCGTGGAGGAAAGTGCGCATGGTGACTGTTCTATTCAATCCCGATGCAATTTCTGTGTTTCATCAACACTCTTTTAGTCCACAGATTACAGAATGAATCCAGATGTGCAATTGAAACTACTACTGGTCTTCCAGGGAACGATCAAAGCGTAGACTGTTTGAGACATTACTCCAATGGAGGAAAGTGCGCATGGTGACTCTTGTATTCAATCCCGATGCAATTTCTGTGTTTCATCAACACTCTGATATTCCACAGATTACAGAATGCCTCCAGATGTGCAATTGAAACTACTACTGGTGTTCCAGGGAACGATCAAAGCGTAGACTGTTGAGACATTACTTTTATGGAGGAATGTGCGCATGGTGACTGTTGTATTCAATCCCGATGCAATTTCTGTATTTCATCAATACTCTGATACTCCACAGATTACAGAATGCCTCCAGATGGGCATCGGAAACTGCTACTGGTCTTCCAGAGAACGATCAAAGCGTGAACTCATTGAAACATTACTCCGATGGAGGAAAGTGCGCATGGTGACTGTTGTATTCAATCCCGATGCAATTTCTGTGTTTCATCAACACTCTGATAGTCCACAGATTACGAAAAGCCTCCATATGTGAATCGGAAACTACTACTGGTCTTCCAGGGAACGATCAAAGCGTAGACTGTTAGAGACATTACTCCCATGGAGTGAAAAGCGCATGGTGACTGTTGTATTCAATCCCGATGCAATTTCTGTGTTTCATCAACACTCGTTTAGCCCACAGATTACAGAATGCCTCCAGATGTGCAATTGAAACTACTACTGGCCTTCCAGGGAACGATCAACGCGTAGACTGTTTGAGACATTATTCCCATGGAGGAAACTGCGCATGGAGACTGTTGTATTCAATCCCGATGCAATTTCTATGTTTCATCAACACTCTGATAGTCCACAGAGTACAGAAAGCCTCCAGATGTGCATCGGAAACTACTACTGGTCTTCTAGGGAACGTTCAAAGCGTAGACTGTTAGGACATTACTCCCATGGATGGAAGTGCGCATGGTGACTGTTGTATTCAATCCCGATGCAATTACTGTGTTTCATCAACACTCTGATAGTCTACACATTACAGAATGCCACCAGATGTGCATCGGAAACTACTACTGGTCTTCCAGGGAACGATCAAAGCGTGGATTAACTGAGACAGTACTCCCGTGGAGGAAAGTGCGCATGGTGACTGTTGTATTGAATCGCGATGCAATTTCTGTGTTTCATCAACACTCTGATAGTCCACAGAGTACAGAATGCCTCGAGATGTGCATCGGAAGCTACTACTGGTCTTACAGGGAACGATCAAAGCATAGACTGTTTGAGAATTACTCCCATGGAGCTAAGTGCGCATGGTGACTGTTGTATTGAATCCCGATGCAATTTCTGTCTTTCATCAACACTCTGATAGTCCACAGTGTACAGAAAGCCTCCAGATGTGCATAGGAAACTACTACTGGTCTTCTGGGGAACGATAAAAGCGTAGACTGTTAGAGACATTACTCCCATGGAGGAAAGTGCGCATGGTGACTGTTGTATTCAATCCCGAGGCAATTTTTGTGTTTCATCAACACTCTGATCCACAGATTACAGAATGCCACCAGATGTGCATCGGAAACTACTACTGGTCTTACAGGGAGCGATCAAAGCATAGACTGTTTGAGAATTACTCCCATGGAGGAAAGTTCGAATGTTGACTGTTGTATTCAATCCCGAGGCAATTTCTGTGTTTCATCAACACTGATAGTCCACAGATTACAGAATGCCTCCAGATGTTCATCGGAAACTACTACTGGTCTTCCAGGGAACGATCAAAGCGTAGACTGTTGAGACATTACTTTTATGGAGGAATGTTCGCATGGTGACTGTGGTATTCAGTCCCGATGCAATTTCTGTGTTTCATCAATACTCTGATACTCCACAGATTACAGAATGCCTCCAGATGTGCATCGGAAACTGCTACTGGTCTTCCAGGGAACGATCAAAGCGTAAACTCTTTGAAACATTACTCCAATGGAGTAAAGTGCGCATGGTGACAGTTGTATTCAATCCCGATGCAATTTCTGTGTTTCATCAACACTCTTTTAGTCCACAGATTACAGAATGCCTCCAGATGTGCTATTGAAATTACTACTGGTCTTCCAGGGAACGATCAAAGCGTAGACTGTTAGAGACATTACTCCAGTGGAGTAGAGTGCGCATGGTGGCTGTTGTATTCAATCCCGATGCAATTTCTGTGTTTCATCAACACTCTTTTAGTCCACAGATTACAGAATGCCTCCAGATGTGCATCGGAAACTACTACTGGTCTTCCAGGGAACGATGAAAGCGTAGACTGTTTGAGACATTACTCCCATGGAAAAAACTGCGCATGGTGACTGTTGTATTCATTCCCGATGGAATTTCTTTGTTTCATCAACACTCTGATAGTCCACAGATTACAGAATGCAAACCAGATGTGCATCGGAAACTACTACTGGTCTTACAGGGAACGATCAAAGCATAGACTGTTTGAGAATTACTCCCATGGAGGAAAGTGGGCATGTTGACTGTTGTATTCAATCCCGAGGCTATTTCTGTGTTTCATCAACACTCTGATAGTCCACAGATTACGAAAAGCCTCCATATGTGAATCGGAAACTACTACTGGTCTTCCAGGGATCGATCAAAGCGTAGACTGTTAGAGACATTACTCCCATGGAGTGAAAAGCGCATGGTGACTGTTGTATTCAATCCCAATGCAATTTCTGTGTTTCATCAACACTCTTTTAGCCCACAGATTACAGAATGCCTCCAGATGTGCAATGGAAACTACTACTGGTCTTCCAGGGAACGATCAAAGCGTAGACTGTTTGAGACATTAATCCCATGGACGAAACTGCGCATGGAGACTGTAGTATTCAATCCCGATGCAATTCTATGTTTCATCAACACTCTGATAGTCCACAGAGTACAGAAAGCCTCCAGATGTGCATCGGAAACTACTACTGGTCTTCTAGGGAACGTTCAAAGCGTAGACTGTTAGGACATTACTCCCGTGGATGGAAGTGCGCATGGTGACTGTTGTATTCAATCCCGATGCAATTACTGTGTTTCATCAACACTCTTTTAGCCCACAGATTACAGAATGCCACCAGATGTGCATCGGAAACTACCACTGGTCTTCCAGGGAACGATCAAAGCGTAGATTAACTGAGACAGTACTCCCGTGGAGGAAAGTGCGCATGGTGATTGTTGTATTGAATCGCGATGCAATTTCTGTGTTTCATCAACACTCTGATAGTCCACAGAGTACAGAATGCCTCGAGATGTGCATCGGAAGCTACTACTGGTCTTACAGGGAACGATCAAAGCATAGACTGTTTGAGAATTACTCCCATGGAGCTAAGTGCGCATGGTGACTGTTGTATTCAATCCCGATGCACTTTCTGTGTTTCATCAACACTCTGATAG
This sequence comes from Schistocerca gregaria, assembly GCF_023897955.1. Taxonomy (NCBI): domain Eukaryota; kingdom Metazoa; phylum Arthropoda; class Insecta; order Orthoptera; family Acrididae; genus Schistocerca; species Schistocerca gregaria. The sequence continues at coordinate 21,207,405 of NW_026061710.1, forward strand.
TCCACAGAGAACAGAAAGCCTCCAGATGTGCATCGGAAACTACTACTGGTCTTCCTGGGTACGGTCAAAGCGTAAACTGTTAGAGACTTTACTCCCATGGAGGAAACTGCGCATGGAGACCCTTGTATTACACCCCGATGCCATTTCTGTCTATCATCAACACTCTGATAGTCCACAGTGTACAGAAAGCCTCCAGATGTGCATAGGAAACTACTACTGGTCTTCTGGGGAACGATAAAACCGTAGACTGTTAGAGACATTACTCCCATGGAGGAAAGTGCGCATGGTGACTGTTGTATTCAATCCCGAGGCAATTTTTGTGTTTCATCAACACTCTGATCAACAGATTACAGAATGCCACCAGATGTGCATCGGAAACTACTACTGGTCTTACAGGGAACGATCAAAGCATAGACTGTTTGAGAATTACTCCCATGGAGGAAAGTTTGAATGTTGACTGTTGTATTCAATCCCGAATCAAATTCTGTGTTTCATCAACACTCTGATAGTCCACAGATTACAGAATGCCTCCAGATGTTCATCAGAAACTACTACTGGTCTTCCAGGGAACGATCAAAGCGTAGACTGTTGAGACATTACTTTTATGGAGGAATGTGCGCATGGTGACTGTTGTATTCAATCCCGATGCAATTTCTGTGTTTCATCAATACTCTGATACTCCACAGATTACAGAATGCCTCCAGATGTGCATCGGAAACTGCTACTGGTCTTCCAGGGAACGATCAAAGCGTAAACTCTTTGAAACATTACTCCGATGGAGTAAAGTGCGCATGGTGACAGTTGTATTCAATCCCGATGCAATTTCTGTGTTTCATCAACACTCTTTTAGTCCACAGATTACAGAATGCCTCCAGATGTGCTATTGAAATTACTACTGGTCTTCCAGGGAACGATCAAAGCGTAGACTGTTAGAGACATTACTCCAGTGGAGTAAAGTACGCATGGTGGTTGTTGTATTCAATCCCGATGCAATTTCTGTGTTTCATCAACACTCTTTTAGTCCACAGATTACAGAATGCCTCCAGATGTGCATCGGAAACTACTACTGGTCTTTCAGGGAACGATGAAAGCGTAGACTGTTTGAGATATTACTCCCATGGAGGAAACTGCGCATGGTGACTGTTGTATTCAATCCCGAGGCAATTTCTGTGTTTCATCAACACTCTGATAGTCCTTAGACTACAGAAAGCCGCCAGATGTGCATCGGAAACTACTACTGGTCTTCCAGGGAACGATCAAAGCGTAGACTGTTTGAGAATTACTCCCATGGAGGAAAGTGGGCATGTTGACTGTTGTATTCAATCCCGAGGCTATTTCTGTGTTTCATCAACACTCTGATAGTCCACAGATTACAGATAGCGCCCAGATGTGCATCGGAACCTACTACTGGTCTTCCAGGGAACGATCAAAGCGTAGACTGTTTGAGAATTACTCCCATGGAGGAAAGTGCGCATGGTGACTGTTGTATTCAATCCCGATGCAATTTCTGTGTTTCATCAACACTCTGATAGTCCACTGATTACAGAATGCCTCCAGATGTTCATCAGAAACTACTACTGGTCTTCCAGGAAACGATCAAAGCGTAGACTGTTTGAGACTTTACTCCCATGGAGGAAAGTGCGCATGGTGACAGTTGTATTCAATCCCGATTCAGTTTCTGTGTTTCATCAACACTCTGATAGTCCACAGGGTACAGAATGCCTCGGGATGTGCATCGGAAACTACTACTGGTCTTACAGGGAGCGATCAAAGCGTAGACTGTTTGAGACATTACTCCCATGGAGGAAAGTGCGCATGGAGACTGTTGTATTCAATCCCGATGCAATTTCTGTGTTTCATCAACACTCTGATATTCCACAGATTACTGAATGCCTCCAGATGTGCATCGGAAACTACTACTGGTCTACCAGGCAACGATCAAAGCGTAGACTGTTGAGACATTACTTTTATGGAGGAATGAGCGCATGGTGACTGTTGTATTCAATCCCGATGCAATTTCTGTGTTTCATCAATACTCTGATACTCCACAGATTACAGAATGCCTCCAGATGTGCATCGGAAACTGCTACTGGTCTTCCAGGGAACGATCAAAGCGTAAAATCTTTGAAACATTACTCCGATGGAGTAAAGTGCGCATGGTGACTGTTGTATTCAATCCCGACGCAATTTCTGTGTTTCACCAACACTCTGATAGTCCACAGACTACAGAATGCCTCCAGATGTGCATCGGAAACAACTTCTGGTCTTCCAGGAACGATCAAAGCGTAGACTGTTAGAGACATTACTCCCATGGAGGAAAGTGCGCATAGTGACTGTTGTATTCAATCCCAAAGCAATTTCTGTGTTTCATCAACACTCTAATAGTCCACAGAGTACAGAATGCCTCGAGATGTGCATCGGAACAACTACTGGTCTTACAGGGAACGATCAAAGCATAGACTGTTTGAGAATTACTCCCATGGAGCAAAGTGCGCATGGTGACTGTTGTATTCAATCCCGATGCAATTTCTGTGTTTCATCAACACTCTGATAGTCTACACATTACAGAATGCCACCAGATGTGCATCGGAAACTACTACTGGTCTTCGAGGGAACGATCAAAGCGTAGATTGTTTGAGACAGTACTCCCGTGGAGGAAAGTGCGCATGGTGACTGTTGTATTCAATCCCGATGCAATTTCTGTGTTTCATCAACACTCTTTTAGTCCACAGATTACAGAATGAATCCAGATGTGCAATTGAAACTACTACTGGTCTTCCAGGGAACGATCAAAGCGTAGACTGTTTGAGACATTACTCCAATGGAGGAAAGTGCGCATGGTGACTCTTGTATTCAATCCCGATGCAATTTCTGTGTTTCATCAACACTCTGATATTCCACAGATTACAGAATGCCTCCAGATGTGCAATTGAAACTACTACTGGTGTTCCAGGGAACGATCAAAGCGTAGACTGTTGAGACATTACTTTTATGGAGGAATGTGCGCATGGTGACTGTTGTATTCAATCCCGATGCAATTTCTGTATTTCATCAATACTCTGATACTCCACAGATTACAGAATGCCTCCAGATGGGCATCGGAAACTGCTACTGGTCTTCCAGAGAACGATCAAAGCGTGAACTCATTGAAACATTACTCCGATGGAGGAAAGTGCGCATGGTGACTGTTGTATTCAATCCCGATGCAATTTCTGTGTTTCATCAACACTCTGATAGTCCACAGATTACGAAAAGCCTCCATATGTGAATCGGAAACTACTACTGGTCTTCCAGGGAACGATCAAAGCGTAGACTGTTAGAGACATTACTCCCATGGAGTGAAAAGCGCATGGTGACTGTTGTATTCAATCCCGATGCAATTTCTGTGTTTCATCAACACACGTTTAGCCCACAGATTACAGAATGCCTCCAGATGTGCAATTGAAACTACTACTGGCCTTCCAGGGAACGATCAACGCGTAGACTGTTTGAGACATTATTCCCATGGAGGAAACTGCGCATGGAGACTGTTGTATTCAATCCCGATGCAATTTCTATGTTTCATCAACACTCTGATAGTCCACAGAGTACAGAAAGCCTCCAGATGTGCATCGGAAACTACTACTGGTCTTCTAGGGAACGTTCAAAGCGTAGACTGTTAGGACATTACTCCCATGGATGGAAGTGCGCATGGTGACTGTTGTATTCAATCCCGATGCAATTACTGTGTTTCATCAACACTCTGATAGTCTACACATTACAGAATGCCACCAGATGTGCATCGGAAACTACTACTGGTCTTCCAGGGAACGATCAAAGCGTAGATTAACTGAGACAGTACTCCCGTGGAGGAAAGTGCGCATGGTGACTGTTGTATTGAATCGCGATGCAATTTCTGTGTTTCATCAACACTCTGATAGTCCACAGAGTACAGAATGCCTCGAGATGTGCATCGGAAGCTACTACTGGTCTTACAGGGAACGATCAAAGCATAGACTGTTTGAGAATTACTCCCATGGAGCTAAGTGCGCATGGTGACTGTTGTATTCAATCCCGATGCAATTTCTGTCTTTCATCAACACTCTGATAGTCCACAGTGTACAGAAAGCCTCCAGATGTGCATAGGAAACTACTACTGGTCTTCTGGGGAACGATAAAAGCGTAGACTGTTAGAGACATTACTCCCATGGAGGAAAGTGCGCATGGTGACTGTTGTATTCAATCCCGAGGCAATTTTTGTGTATCATCAACACTCTGATCCACAGATTACAGAATGCCACCAGATGTGCATCGGAAACTTCTACTGGTCTTACAGGGAGCGATCAAAGCATAGACTGTTTGAGAATTACTCCCATGGAGGAAAGTTCCAATGTTGACTGTTGTATTCAATCCCGAGGCAATTTCTGAGTTTCATCAACACTGATAGTCCACAGATTACAGAATGCCTCCAGATGTTCATCGGAAACTACTACTGGTCTTCCAGGGAACGATCAAAGCGTAGACTGTTGAGACATTACTTTTATGGAGGAATGTTCGCATGGTGACTGTGGTATTCAGTCCCGATGCAATTTCTGTGTTTCATCAATACTCTGATACTCCACAGATTACAGAATGCCTCCAGATGTGCATCGGAAACTGCTACTGGTCTTCCAGGGAACGATCAAAGCGTAAACTCTTTGAAACATTACTCCAATGGAGTAAAGTGCGCATGGTGACAGTTGTATTCAATCCCGATGCAATTTCTGTGTTTCATCAACACTCTTTTAGTCCACAGATTACAGAATGCCTCCAGATGTGCTATTGAAATTACTACTGGTCTTCCAGGGAACGATCAAAGCGTAGACTGTTAGAGACATTACTCCAGTGGAGTAGAGTGCGCATGGTGGCTGTTGTATTCAATCCCGATGCAATTTCTGTGTTTCATCAACACTCTTTTAGTCCACAGATTACAGAATGCCTCCAGATGTGCATCGGAAACTACTACTTGTCTTCCAGGGAACGATGAAAGCGTAGACTGTTTGAGACATTACTCCCATGGAGGAAACTGCGCATGGTGACTGTTGTATTCAATCCCGAGGCAATTTCTGTGTTTCATCAACACTCTGATAGTCCACAGATTACAGAAAGCCGCCAGATGTGCATCGGAAACTACTACTGGTCTTCCAGGGAACGATCAAAGCGTAGACTGTTTGAGACATTACTCCCATGGAGGAAACTGCGCATGGTGACTGTTGTATTCATTCCCGATGGAATTTCTTTGTTTCATCAACACTCTGATAGTCCACAGATTACAGAATGCAAACCAGATGTGCATCGGAAACTACTACTGGTCTTACAGGGAACGATCAAAGCATAGACTGTTTGAGAATTACTCCCATGGAGGAAAGTGGGCATGTTGACTGTTGTATTCAATCCCGAGGCTATTTCTGTGTTTCATCAACACTCTGATAGTCCACAGATTACGAAAAGCCTCCATATGTGAATCGGAAACTACTACTGGTCTTCCAGGGAACGATCAAAGCGTAGTCTGTCAGAGACATTACTCCCATGGAGTGAAAAGCGCATGGTGACTGTTGTATTCAATCCCAATGCAATTTCTGTGTTTCATCAACACTCTTTTAGCCCACAGATTACAGAATGCCTCCAGATGTGCAATGGAAACTACTACTGGTCTTCCAGGGAACGATCAAAGCGTAGACTGTTTGAGACATTAATCCCATGGACGAAACTGCGCATGGAGACTGTAGTATTCAATCCCGATGCAATTCTATGTTTCATCAACACTCTGATAGTCCACAGAGTACAGAAAGCCTCCAGATGTGCATCGGAAACTACTACTGGTCTTCTAGGGAACGTTCAAAGCGTAGACTGTTAGGACATTACTCCCATGGATGGAAGTGCGCATGGTGACTGTTGTATTCAATCCCGATGCAATTACTGTGTTTCATCAACAGTCTGATAGTCTACACATTACAGAATGCCACCAGATGTGCATCGGAAACTACCACTGGTCTTCCAGGGAACGATCAAAGCGTAGATTAACTGAGACAGTACTCCCGTGGAGGAAAGTGCGCATGGTGATTGTTGTATTGAATCGCGATGCAATTTCTGTGTTTCATCAACACTCTGATAGTCCACAGAGTACAGAATGCCTCGAGATGTGCATCGGAAGCTACTACTGGTCTTACAGGGAACGATCAAAGCATAGACTGTTTGAGAATTACTCCCATGGAGCTAAGTGCGCATGGTGACTGTTGTATTCAATCCCGATGCACTTTCTGTGTTTCATCAACACTCTGATAGTCCACAGAGAACAGAAAGCCTCCAGATGTGCATCGGAAACTACTACTGGTCTTCCTGGGTACGGTCAAAGCGTAAACTGTTAGAGACTTTACTCCCATGGAGGAAACTGCGCATGGAGACCCTTGTATTACACCCCGATGCCATTTCTGTCTTTCATCAACACTCTGATAGTCTACAGTGTACAGAAAGCCTCCAGATGTGCATAGGAAACTACTACTGGTCTTCTGGGGAACGATAAAACCGTAGACTGTTAGAGACATTACTCCCATGGAGGAAAGTGCGCATGGTGACTGTTGTATTCAATCCCGAGGCAATTTTTGTGTTTCATCAACACTCTGATCAACAGATTACAGAATGCCACCAGATGTGCATCGGAAACTACTACTGGTCTTACAGGGAACGATCAAAGCATAGACTGTTTGAGAATTACTCCCATGGAGGAAAGTTTGAATGTTGACTGTTGTATTCAATCCCGAATCAAATTCTGTGTTTCATCAACACTCTGATAGTCCACAGATTACAGAATGCCTCCAGATGTTCATCAGAAACTACTACTGGTCTTCCAGGGAACGATCAAAGCGTAGACTGTTGAGACATTACTTTTATGGAGGAATGTGCGCATGGTGACTGTTGTATTCAATCCCGATGCAATTTCTGTGTTTCATCAATACTCTGATACTCCACAGATTACAGAATGCCTCCAGATGTGCATCGGAAACTGCTACTGGTCTTCCAGTGAACGATCAAAGCGTAAACTCTTTGAAACATTACTCCGATGGAGTAAAGTGCGCATGGTGACAGTTGTATTCAATCCCGATGCAATTTCTGTGTTTCATCAACACTCTTTTAGTCCACAGATTACAGAATGCCTCCAGATGTGCTATTGAAAATACTACTGGTCTTCCAGGGAACGATCAAAGCGTAGACTGTTAGAGACATTACTCCAGTGGAGTAAAGTACGCATGGTGGCTGTTGTATTCAATCCCGATGCAATTTCTGTGTTTCATCAACACTCTTTTAGTCCACAGATTACAGAATGCCTCCAGATGTGCATCGGAAACTACTACTGGTCTTCCAGGGAACGATGAAAGCGTAGACTGTTTGAGATATTACTCCCATGGAGGAAACTGCGCATGGTGACTGTTGTATTCAATCCCGAGGCAATTTCTGTGTTTCATCAACACTCTGATAGTCCACAGATTACAGAAAGCCGCCAGATGTGCATCGGAAACTACTACTGGTCTTCCAGGGAACGATCAAAGCGTAGACTGTTTGAGAATTACTCCCATGGAGGAAAGTGGGCATGTTGACTGTTGTATTCAATCCCGAGGCTATTTCTGTGTTTCATCAACACTCTGATAGTCCACAGATTACAGATAGCGCCCAGATGTGCATCGGAACCTACTACTGGTCTTCCAGGGAACGATCAAAGCGTAGACTGTTTGAGAATTACTCCCATGGAGGAAAGTGCGCATGGTGACTGTTGTATTCAATCCCGATGCAATTTCTGTGTTTCATCAACACTCTGATAGTCCACTGATTACAGAATGCCTCCAGATGTTCATCAGAAACTACTACTGGTCTTCCAGAAAACGATCAAAGCGTAGACTGTTTGAGACTTTACTCCCATGGAGGAAAGTGCGCATGGTGACAGTTGTATTCAATCCCGATGCAGTTTCTGTGTTTCATCAACACTCTGATAGTCCACAGGGTACAGAATGCCTCGGGATGTGCATCGGAAACTACTACTGGTCTTACAGGGAGCGATCAAAGCATAGACTGTTTGAGAATTACTCCAATGGAGAAAAGTGCGCATGGTGACTGTTGTATTCAATCCCGATGCAATTTCTGTGTTTCATCAACACTCTGATAGTCCACAGAGAACAGAAAGACTCCAGATGTGCATCGGAAACTACTACTGGTCTTCCAGGGAACGATCAAAGCGTAGACTGTTTGAGACATTACTCCCATGGAGGAAAGTGCGCATGGTGACTGTTGTATTCAATCCCGATGCAATTTCTGTGTTTCATCAACACTCTGATATTCCACAGATTACTGAATGCCTCCAGATGTGCATCGGAAACTACTACTGGTCTACCAGGGAACGATCAAAGCGTAGACTGTTGAGACATTACTTTTATGGAGGAATGAGCGCATGGTGACTGTTGTATTCAATCCCGATGCAATTTCTGTGTTTCATCAATACTCTGATACTCCACAGATTACAGAATGCCTCCAGATGTGCATCGGAAACTGCTACTGGTCTTCCAGGGAACGATCAAAGCGTAAAATCTTTGAAACATTACTCCGATGGAGTAAAGTGCGCATGGTGACTGTTGTATTCAATCCCGACGCAATTTCTGTGTTTCATCAACACTCTAATAGTCAACAGAATGCCTCCAGATGTGCATCGGAACCTACAACTGGTCTTACAGGGAACGATCAAAGAATAGACTGTTTGAGAATTACTCCCATGGAGGAAACTGCCCATGGTGACTGTTGTATACAATCCCGATCCAATTACTGTGTTTCATCAGCACTGTGATAGTCCACAGAGAACAGAAAGACTCCAGATGTGCATCGGAAACTACTACTGGTCTTCCAGGGAACGATCAAAGCGTAGACTGTTTGAGACATTACTCCCATGGAGGAAAGTGCGCATGGTGACTGTTGTATTCAATCCCGATGCAATTTCTGTGTTTCATCAACACTCTGATAGACCACAGAGTACAGAATGCCTCGCGATGTGCATCGGAAGCTACTACTGGTCTTACAGGGAACGATCAAAGAATAGACTGTTTGAGAATTACTCCCATGGAGCAAAGTGCGCATGGTGACTGTTGTATTCAATCCCGATGCACTTTCTGTGTTTCATCAACACTCTGATAGTCCACAGAGAAAAGAAAGCCTCCAGATGTGCATCGGAAACTACTACTGGTCTTCCTGGGTACGGTCAAAGCGTAAACTGTTAGAGACTTTACTCCCATGGAGGAAACTTCGCATGGAGACTCTTGTGTTACACAACGATGCAATTTCTGTCTTTCATCAACACTCTGATAGTCCACAGTGTACAGAAAGTCTCCAGATGTGCATAGGAAACTACTACTGGTCTTCTGGGGAACGATAAAAGCGTAGACTGTTAGAGACATTACTCCCATGGAGGAAAGTGCGCATGGTGACTGTTGTATTCAATCCCGAGGCAATTTTTGTGTTTCATCAACACTCTGATCCACAGATTACAGAATGCCACCAGATGTGCATCGAAAACTACTACTGGTCTTACAGGGAACGATCAAAGCATAGACTGTTTGAGAATTACTCCCATGGAGGAAAGTTCGAATGTTGACTGTTGTATTCAATCCCGAGGCAATTTCTGTGTTTCATCAACACTCTGATAGTCCACAGATTACAGAAAGCCCCCAGATGTGCATCGGAAACTACTACTGGTCTTCCAGGGAACGATCAAATCGTAGACTGTTTGAGACATTACTTCCATGGAGGAAACTGCGCATGGAGACTGTTGTATTCAATCCCGATGCAATTTCTGTGTTTCATCAACACTCTGATATTCCACAGATTACAGAATGCCTCCAGATGTGCATCGGAAACTACTACTGGTCTTCCAGGGAACGATCAAAGCGTTGACTGTTTGAGACTTTACTCCCACGGAGGAATGTGCGCATGGTGACTGTTGTATTCAATTCCGATGCAATTTATCTGTTTCATCAACACTCTGATAGTCCACAGAGTACAGAATGCCTCGAGATGTGCATCGGAAACTACTACTGGTTCTTACAGGGAACGATCAAAGCATAGACTGTTTGAGAATTACTCCCATGGAGGAAAGTGCGCATGGTGACTGTTGTATTCAATCCCGATGCAATTTCTGTGTTTCATCAACACTCTGATAGTCCACAGAGAACAGAAAGCCTCTAGATGTGCATCGGAAACTACTACTGGTCTTCTAGGGAACGATCAAAGCGTAGACTGTTAGAGACATTACTCCCATGGAGGGAAGTGCGCATGGTGACTGTTGTATTCATTCCCGAAGGAATTACTGTGTTTCATCAACACTCTGATAGTCTACACATTACAGAATTCCACCAGATGTGCATCGGAAACTACTACTGGTCTTCCAGGGAACGATCAAAGCGTAGAGTGTTTGGGACAGTACTCCCGTGGAGGAAAGTGCGCATGGTGACTGTTGTATTCAATCCCGACGAAATTTCTGTGTTTCATCAACACTCTGATAGTCCACAGGCTACAGAATGCCTCCAGATGTGCATCGGAAACTACTATTGGTCTTCCAGGGAACGATCAAATCGTAGACTATTTGAGAAATTACTCCCATGGAGGAAAGTGCGCATGGTGACTTTTGTATTCAATCCCGATGCAATTTCTGTGTTTCATCAACACTCTGATAGTCCACAGAGTACAGAATGCCTCGAGATGTGCATCGGAAACTACTACGGGTCTTACAGGGAACGATCAAAGCGTAGACTGTTTGAGAATTACTCCCATGGAGGAAAGTGCGCATGGTGACTGTTGTATTCAATCCCGATGCAATTTCTGTGTTTCATCAACACCCTGATAGTCCACTTTTTACAGAATGCCTCCAGATGTTCATCGGAAACTACTACTGGTCTTCCAGGGAACGATCAGAGCGTAGACTGTTTGAGACATTACTCCCATGGAGGAAAGTGCGCATGGTGACTGTTGTATTCAATCCCGATGCAATTTCTGTGTTTCATCAACACTCTGATATTCCACAGATTACAGAATGCCTCCAGATGTGCATCGGAAACTACTACTGGTCTTCCAGGGAACGATCAAAGCGTAGACTAGTGAGACATTACTTTTATGGAGGAATGTGCGCATCGTGACTGTTGTATTCAATCCCGATGCAATTCTGTGTTTCATCAATACTCTGATACTCCACAGATTACAGAATGCCTCCAGATGTGCATCGGAATCTGCTACTGGTCTTCCAGGAACGATCAAAGCGTAAACTCTTTGAAACATTACTCCGATGGAGTAAAGTGGGCATGGTGACTGTTGTATTCAATCCCGATGCAATTTCTGTGTTTCATCAACACTCTTTTAGTCCACAGATTACATAATGCCTCCAGATGTGCTATTGAAGCTACTACTGGTCTTCCAGGGAACGATCAAAGCGTAGACTGTTAGAGACATTACTCCCATGGAGTAAAGTGCGCATGGTGGCTGTTGTATTCAATCCCGATGCAATTTCTGTGTTTCATCAACACTCTTTTAGTCCACAGATTACATAATGCCTCCAGATGTGCATCGGAAACTACTACTGGTCTTCCAGGGAACGATCAAAGCGTAGACTGTTTGAGACATTACTCCCTTGGAGGAAACGGCGCATGGTGACTGTTGTATTCAATCCCGAGGCAATTTCTGTGTTTCATCAACACTCTGATAGTCCACAGATTACAGAAAACCCCCAGATGTGCATCGGAAATTACTACTGGTCTTCCACTGAACGATCAAAACGTAGACTGTTTGAGACATTACTCCCATGGAGGAAACTGCGCATGGTGACTGTTGTATTCATTCCCGATGCAATTTCTGTGTTTCATCAACACTCTGATAGTCCACAGATTACAGAATGCAAACCAGATGTGCATCGGAAACTACTACTGGTCTTACAGGGAACGATCAAAGCATAGACTGTTTGAGAATTACTCCCATGGAGGAAAGTGGGCATGTTGACTGTTGTATTCAATCCCGAGGCTATTTCTGTGTTTCATCAACACTCTGATAGTCCACAGATTACAGAAAGCCCCCAGATGTGCATCGGAAACTACTACTGGTCTTCCAGGGAACGATCAAAGCGTAGACTGTTTGAGAATTACTCCCATGGAGGAAAGTGCGCATGGTGACTGTTGTATTCAATCCCGATGCAATTTCTGTGTTTCATCAACACTCTGATAGTCCACAGAGAACAGAAAGCCTCCAGATGTGCATCGGAAACTACTACTGGTCTTCCAGGGAACGATCAAAGCTTAGACTGTTGAGACATTACTTTTATGGAGGAATGAGCGCATGGTGACTGTTGTATTGAATCCCGATGCAATTTCTGTGTTTCATCAATACTCTGATACTCCACAGATTACAGAATGCCTCCAGATGTGCATCGGAAACTGCTACTGGTCTTCCAGGGAACGATCAAAGCGTAAACTCTTTGAAACATTACTCCGATGGAGTAAAGTGCGCATGGTGACTGTTGTATTCACTCCCGATGCATTTTCTGTGGTTCATCATCACTCTTTTAGTCCACAGATTACAGAATGCCTCCAGATGTGCAATTGAAACTCTTACTGGTCTTCCAGGGAACGATCAAAGCATAGACTGTTTGAGAATTACTCCCATGGAGCAAAGTGCGCATGGTGACTGTTCTATTCAGTCCCGATGCAATTTCTGTGTTTCATCAACACTCTGATAGTCCACAGAGAACAGAAAGCCTCCAGATGTGCATCGGTAACTACTACTGGTCTTCCTGGGAACGGTCAAAGCGTAGACTGTTAGAGGCATTACTCCCATGGAGGAAAGTGGGCATGGTGACTGTTGTATTCAATCCCGAGGCAATTTTTGTGTTTCATCAACACTCTGATCCACAGACTACAGTATGCCACCAGATGTGCATCGGAAACTACTACTGGTCTTACAGGGAACGACCAAAGCATAGACTGTTTGAGAATTACTCCCATGGAGGAAAGTTCGAATGTTGACTGTTGTATTCAATCCCGATGCAATTTCTGTGTTTCATCAACACTCTGATAGTCCACAGAGGACAGAAAGCCTCCATATGTGCATCGGAAACTACTACTGGTCTTCCAGGGAACGATCAAAGCGTAGACTGTTTGAGACTTTACTCCCATGGAGGAAAGTGCGCATGGTGACTGTTGTATTCAATCCCGATGCAATTTCTGTGTTTCATCAACACTCTAATAGTCCACAGAGTACAGAATGCCTCGAGATGTGTATCGGAAACAACTACTGGTCTCACAGGGAACGATCAAAGCATAGACTGAAAATTACTCCCATGGAGCAAAGTGCGCATGGTGACTGTTGTATTCAATCCCGATGCACTTTCTGTGTTTCATAAACACTCTGATAGTCCACAGAGAAAAGAAAGCCTCCAGATGTGCATCGGAAACTACTACTGGTCTTCCTGGGTACGGTCAAAGCGTAAACTGTTAGAGACTTTACTCGCATGGAGGAAACTGCGCATGGAGACTCTTGTATTACACAACGATGCAATTTCTGTGTTTCATCAACACTCTGATAGTCTACACATTACAGAATGCCACCAGATGTGCATCGGAAACTACTACTGGTCGTCGAGGGAACGATCAAAGCGTAGATTGTTTGAGACAGTAATCCCGTGGAGGAAAGTGCGCATGGTGTCTGTTGTATTCAATCCCGACGCAATTTCTGTGTTTCATCAACACTCTAATAGTCAACAGAATGCCTCCAGATGTGCATCGGAAACTACTACTGGTCTTACAGGGAACGATCAAAGAATAGTCTGTTTGAGAATTACTCCCATGGAGGAAACTGCCCATGGTGACTGTTGTATTCAATCCCGATCCAATTACTGTGTTCCATCAACACTCTGATAGTCTACACATTAAAGAATGCCACCAGATGTGCATCGGAAACTACTACTGGTCGTCGAGGGAACGATCAAAGCGTAGATTGTTTGAGACACTACTCCCGTGGAGGAAAGTGCGCATGGTGACTGTTGTACTCAATCCCGACGCAATTTCTGTGTTTCATCAACACTCTAATAGTCAACAGAATGCCTCCAGATGTGCATCGGAAACAACTTCTGGTCTTCCGGGAACGATCAAAGCGTAGACTGTTAGACACATTACTCCCATGGAGGAAAGTGCGCATAGTGACTGTTGTATTCAATCCCGATGCAATTTCTGTGTTTCATCAACACTCTGATAGACCACAGAGTACAGTATGCCTCGAGATGTGCATCGGAAGCTACTACTGGTCTTACAGGGAACGACCAAAGAATAGACTGTTTGAGAATTACTCCCATGGAGCAAAGTGCGCATGGTGACTGTTGTATTCAATCCCGATGCACTTTCTGTGTTTCATCAACACTCTGATAGTCCACAGAGAAATGAAAGCCTCCAGATGTGCATCGGAAACTACTACTGGTCTTCCTGGGTACGGTCAAAGCGTAAACTGTTAGAGACTTTACTCGCATGGAGGAAACTGCGCATGGAGACTCTTGTATTACACAACGATGCAATTTCTGTCTTTCATCAACACTCTGATAGTCCAGTGTGTACAGAAAGCCTCCAGATGTGCATAGGAAACTACTACTGGTCTTCTGGGGAACGATAAAAGCGTAGGCTGTTAGAGACATTACTCCCATGGAGGAAAGTGCGCATGGTGACTGTTGTATTCAATCCCGAGGCAATTTTTGTGTTTCATCAACACTCTGATCCACAGATTACAGAATGCCACCAGATGTGCATCGGAAATTACAACTGGTCTTACAGGGAACGATCAAAGCATACACTGTTTGAGAATTACTCCCATGGAGGAAAGTTCGAATGTTGACTGTTGTATTCAATCCCGAGGCAATTTCTGTGTTTCATCAACACTCTGATAGTCCACAGATTACAGAAAGCCCCCAGATGTGCATCGGAAACTACTACTGGTCTCCCAGGGAACGATCAAATCGTAGACTGTTTGAGACATTACTTCCATGGAGGAAACTGCGCATGGAGACTGTTGTATTCAATCCCGATGCAATTTCTGTGTTTCATCAACACTCTGATAGTCCACAGATTACAGAATGCCTCCAGATGTTCATCGGAAACTACTACTGGTCTTCCAGGGAACGATCAAAGCGTTGACTGTTTGAGACTTTACTCCCACGGAGGAATGTGCGCATGGTGACTGTTGTATTCAATCCCGATGCAATTTCTCTGTTTCATCAACACTCTGATAGTCCACAGAGTACAGAATGCCTCGAGATGTGCATCGGAAACTACTACTGGTTCTTACAGGGAACGATCAAAGCATAGACTGTTTGAGAATTACTCCCATGGAGGAAAGTGCGCATGGTGACTGTTGTATTCAATCCCGATGCAATTTCTGTGTTTCATCAACACTCTGATAGTCTACACATTACAGAATGCCACCAGATGTGCATCGGAAACTACTACTGGTCTTCCAGGGAACGATCAAAGCGTAGAGTGTTTGCGACAGTACTCCCGTGGAGGAAAGTGCGCATGGTGACTGTTGTATTCAATCCCGACGCAATTTCTGTGTTTCATCAACACTCTGATAGTCCACAGGCTACAGAATGCCTCCAGATGTGCATCGGAAACTACTACTGGTCTTCCAGGGAACGATCAAATCGTAGACTATTTGAGAAATTACCCCCATGGAGGAAAGTAGGCATGGTGACTGTTGTATTCAATCCCGACGCAATTTCTGTGTTTCATCAACACTCTGATAGTCCACAGGCTACAGAATGCCTCCAGATGTGCATCGGAAACTACTACTGGTCTTCCAGGGAACGATCAAATCGTAGACTATTTGAGAAATTACTCCCATGGAGGAAAGTAGGCATGGTGACTGTTGTATTCAATCGCGATGCCATTTCTGTGTTTCATCAACACCCTTTTAGTCCACAGATTACAGAATGCCTCCAGATGTGCTATTGAAACTACTACTGGTCTTCCAGGGAACGATCAAAGCGTAGACTGTTAGAGACATTACTTCCATGGAGTAAAGTGCGCAAGGTTGCTGTTGTATTCAATCCCGATGCAATTTCTGTGTTTCATCAACACTCTTTTAGTCCACAGATTACAGAATGCCTCCAGATGTGCATCGGAAACTACTACTGGTCTTCCAGGGAACGATCAAAGCGTAGACTGTTTGAGACATTACTCCCTTGGAGGAAAGTGCGCATGGTGTCTGTTGTATTCAATCCCGAGGCAATTCCTGTGTTTCATCAACACTCTGATAGTCCACAGGCTACAGAATGCCTCCAGATGTGCATCGGAAACTACTACTGGTCTTCCAGGGAACGATCAAATCGTAGACTATTTGAGAATTACTCCCATGGGGGAAGGTGCGCATGGTGACTGTTGTATTCAATCCCTATGCAATTTCTGTGTTTCATCAACACTCTGATAGTCCACTGATTACAGAATGAATCCAGATGTTCATCGGAAACTACTACTGGTCTTCCAGGAAACGATCAAAGCGTAGACTGTTTGAGAATTTACTCCCATGGAGGAAAGTGCGCATGGTGACTGTTGTATTTAATCCCGATGCAGTTTCTTTGTTTCATCAACACTCTGATAGTCCACAGGGTACAGAATGCTTCGAGATGTTTATCGGAAACTACTAATGGTCTTACAGGGAACGATCAAAGCATAGACTGTTTGAGAATTACTCCCATGGAGGAAAGTGCGCATGGTGACTGTTGTATTCAATCCCGATGCAATTTCTGTGTTTCATCAACACTCTGATAGTCCACAGAGAACAGAAAGCCTCCAGATGTGCATCGGAAACTACTACTGGTCTTCCAGGGAACGATCAGAGCGTAGACTGTTTGAGACATTACTCCCATGGAGGAAAGTGCGCATGGTGACTGTTGTATTCAATCCCGATGCAATTTCTGTGTTTCATCAACACTCTGATATTCCACAGATTACAGAATGCCTCCAGATGTGCATCGGAAACTACTACTGGTCTTCCAGGGAACGATCAAAGCGTAGACTAGTGAGACATTACTTTTATGGAGGAATGTGCGCATGGTGACTGTTGTATTCAATCCCGATGCAATTTCTGTGTATCTTCAATACTCTGATACTCCACAGATTAGAATGCCTCCAGATGTGCATCGGAATCTGCTACTGGTCATCCAGGGAACGATCAAAGCGTAAACTCTTTGAAACATTACTCCGATGGAGTAAAGTGCGCATGGTGACTGTTGTATTCAATCCCGATGCAATTTCTGTGTTTCATCAACACTCTTTTAGTCCTCAGATTACAGAATGCCTCCAGATGTGCTACTGAAACTACAACTGGTCTTCCAGGGAACGATCAAAGCGTAGACTGTTAGAGACATTACTCCCATGGAGTAAAGTGCGCATGGTGGCTGTTGTATTCAATCCCGATGCAATTTCTGTGTATCATCAACACTCTTTTAGTCCACAGATTACAGAATGCCTCCAGATGTGCATCGGAAACTACTACTGGTCTTCCAGGGAACGATCAAAGCGTAGACTGTTTGAGACATTACTCCCTTGGAGGAAAGTGCGCATGGTGTCTGTTGTATTCAATCCCGAGGCAATTTCTGTGTTTCATCAACACTCTGATAGTCCACAGATTACAGAAAACCCCCAGATGTGCATCGGAAACTACTACTGGTCTTCCAGGGAACGATCAAAGCGTAGACTCTTTGAGACATTACTCCCATGGAGGAAACTGCGCATGGTGACTGTTGTATTCATTCCCGATGCAATTTCTGTGTTTCATCAACTCTCTGATAGTCCACAGATTACAGAATGCAAAAGAGATGTGCATCGGAAACTACTACTGGTCTTACAGGGAACGATCAAAGCATAGACTGTTTGAGAATTACTCCCATGGAGGAAAGTATGCATGTTGACTGTTGTATTCAATCCCGAGGCTATTTCTGTGTTTCATCAACACTCTGATAGTCCACAGATTACAGGAAGCCCCCAGATGTGCATCGGAAACTACTATTGGTCTTCCAGGGAACGATCAAAGCGTAGACTGTTTGAGAATTACTCCCATGGAGGAAAGTGCGCATGGTGACTGTTGTATTCAATCCCGATGCGATTTCTGTGTTTCATCAACACTCTGATAGTCCACAGGCTACAGAATGCCTCCAGATGTGCATCGGAAACTACTACTGGTCTTCCAGGGAACGATCAAAGCGTAGACTGTTTGAGACATTACTCCCTTGGAGGAAAGTGCGCATGGTGTCTGTTGTATTCAATCCCGAGGCAATTCCTGTGTTTCATCAACACTCTGATAGTCCACAGGCTACAGAATGCCTCCAGATGTGCATCGGAAACTACTACTGGTCTTCCAGGGAACGATCAAATCGTAGACTATTTGAGAATTACTCCCATGGGGGAAAGTGCGCATGGTGACTGTTGTATTCAATCCCTATGCAATTTCTGTGTTTCATCAACACTCTGATAGTCCACTGATTACAGAATGAATCCAGATGTTCATCGGAAACTACTACTGGTCTTCCAGGAAACGATCAAAGCGTAGACTGTTTGAGAATTTACTCCCATGGAGGAAAGTGCGCATGGTGACTGTTGTATTTAATCCCGATGCAGTTTCTGTGTTTCATCAACACTCTGATAGTCCACAGGGTACAGAATGCTTCGAGATGTGCATCGGAAACTACTAATGGTCTTACAGGGAACGATCAAAGCATAGACTGTTTGAGAATTACTCCCATGGAGGAAAGTGCGCATGGTGACTGTTGTATTCAATCCCGATGCAATTTCTGTGTTTCATCAACACTCTGATAGTCCACAGAGAACAGAAAGCCTCCAGATGTGCATCGGAAACTACTACTGGTCTTCCAGGGAACGATCAGAGCGTAGACTGTTTGAGACATTACTCCCATGGAGGAAAGTGCGCATGGTGACTGTTGTATTCAATCCCGATGCAATTTCTGTGTTTCATCAACACTCTGATATTCCACAGATTACAGAATGCCTCCAGATGTGCATCGGAAACTACTACTGGTCTTCCAGGGAACGATCAAAGCGTAGACTAGTGAGACATTACTTTTATGGAGGAATGTGCGCATGGTGACTGTTGTATTCAATCCCGATGCAATTTCTGTGTATCTTCAATACTCTGATACTCCACAGATTACAGAATGCCTCCAGATGTGCATCGGAATCTGCTACTGGTCATCCAGGGAACGATCAAAGCGTAAACTCTTTGAAACATTACTCCGATGGAGTAAAGTGCGCATGGTGACTGTTGTATTCAATCCCGATGCAATTTCTGTGTTTCATCAACACTCTTTTAGTCCTCAGATTACAGAATGCCTCCAGATGTGCTACTGAAACTACTACTGGTCTTCCAGGGAACGATCAAAGCGTAGACTGTTATAGACATTACTCCCATGGAGTAAAGTGCGCATGGTGGCTGTTGTATTCAATCCCGATGCAATTTCTGTGTATCATCAACACTCTTTTAGTCCACAGATTACAGAATGCCTCCAGATGTGCATCGGAAACTACTACTGGTCTTCCAGGGAACGATCAAAGCGTAGACTGTTTGAGACATTACTCCCTTGGAGGAAAGTGCGCATGGTGTCTGTTGTATTCAATCCCGAGGCAATTTCTGTGTTTCATCAACACTCTGATAGTCCACAGATTACAGAAAACCCCCAGATGTGCATCGGAAACTACTACTGGTCTTCCAGGGAACGATCAAAGCGTAGACTCTTTGAGACATTACTCCCATGGAGGAAACTGCGCATGGTGACTGTTGTATTCATTCCCGATGCAATTTCTGTGTTTCATCAACTCTCTGATAGTCCACAGATTACAGAATGCAAACCAGATGTGCATCGGAAACTACTACTGGTCTTACAGGGAACGATCAAAGCATAGACTGTTTGAGAATTACTCCCATGGAGGAAAGTGGGCATGTTGACTGTTGTATTCAATCCCGAGGCTATTTCTGTGTTTCATCAACACTCTGATAGTCCACAGATTACAGAAAGCCCCCAGATGTGCATCGGAAACTACTACTGGTCTTCCAGGGAACGATCAAAGCGTAGACTGTTTGAGAATTACTCCCATGGAGGAAAGTGCGCATGGTGACTGTTGTATTCAATCCCGATGCGATTTCTGTGTTTCATCAACACTCTGATAGTCCACAGAGAACAGAAAGACTCCAGATGTGCATCGGAAACTACTACTGGTCTTCCAGGGAACGATCAAAGCGTAGACTGTTTGAGACATTACTCCCATGGAGGAAAGTGCGCATGGTGACTGTTGTATTCAATCCCGACGCAATTTCTGTGTTTCATCAACACTCTCATATTCCACAGATTACAGAATGCCTCCAGATGTGCATCGGAAACTACTACTGGTCTTGCAGGGAACGATCAAATCTTGGACTGTTGAGACATTACTTTTATGGAGGAATGAGCGCATGGTGACTGTTGTATTCAATCCCGATGCAATTTCTGTGTTTCATCAATACTCTGATACTCCACAGATTACAGAATGCCTCCAGATGTGCATCGGAAACTGCTACTGGTCTTCCAGGGAACGATCAAAGCGTAAACTCTTTGAAACATTACTCCGATGGAGTAAAGTGCGCATGGTGACCGTTGTATTCAATCCCGATGCAATTTCTGTGTTTCATCATCACTCTTTTAGTCCACAGATTACAGAATGCCTCCAGATGTGCAATTGAAACTACTACTGGTCTTCCAGGGAACGATCAAAGCATAGACTGTTTGAGAATTACTCCCATGGAGCAAAGTGCGCATGGTGACTGTTCTATTCAGTCCCGATGCAATATCTGTGTTTCATCAACACTCTGATAGTCCACAGAGAACAGAAAGCCTCCAGATGTGCATCGGTAACTACTACTGGTCTTCCTGGGAACGGTCAAAGCGTATACTGTTAGAACTTTACTCCCATGGAGGAAACTGCGCATGGAGGCTCTTGTATTACACCCCGATGCAATTTCTGTCTTTCATCAACACTCTGATAGTCCACAGTGTACAGAAAGTCTCCAGATGTGCATCGGAAACTACTACTGGTCTTCCAGGGAACGATCAAAGCGTAGACTGTTTGAGAATTACTCCCACGGAGGAAAGTGCGCATGGTGACTGTTGTATTCAATCCCGATGCAATTTCTGTGTTTCATCAACACTCTGATAGTCCACAGTGTACAGAAAGCCTCCAGATGTGCATAGGAAACTACTACTGGTCTTCTGGGGAACGATAAATGCGTAAACTGTAAGAGACATTACTCCCATGGAGGAAAGTGCGCATGGTGACTGTTGTATTCAATCCCGAGGCAATTTTTGTGTTTCATCAACACTCTGATCCACAGATTACAGAATGCCACCAGATGTGCATCGGAAACTACTACTGGTCTTACAGGGAACGATCAAAGCATAGACTGTTTGAGAATTACTCCCATGGAGGAAAGTTCAAATGTTGACTGTTGTATTCAATCCCGATGCAATTTCTGTGTTTCATCAACACTCTGATAGTCCACAGATTACAGAAAGCCCCCAGATGTGCATCGGAAACTACTACTGGTCTTCCAGGGAACGATCAAAGCGTAGACTGTTTGAGACATTACTCCCATGGAGGAAACTGCGCATGGTGACTGTTGTATTCATAACCGATGCAATTTCTGTGTTTCATCAACACTCTGATAGTCCACAGATTACAGAATGCAAACCAGATGTGCATCGCAAACTACTACTGGTCTTACAGGGAACGATGAAAGCATAGACTGTTTGAGAATTACTCCCATGGAGGAAAGTGGGCATGTTGACTGTTGTATTCAATCCCGAGGCTATTTCTGTGTTTCATCAACACTCTGATAGTCCACAGATTACAGAAAGCCCCCAGATGTGCATCGGAAACTACTACTGGTCTTCCAGGGAACGATCAAAGCGTAGACTGTTTGAGAATTACTCCCATGGAGGTAACTGTGCATGGAGACTGTTGTATTCAACCCCAAAGCAATTTCTGTGTTTCACCAACACTCTGATAGTCCACAGTGTACAGAAAGCCTCCAGATGTGCATAGGAAACTACTACTGGTCTTCCAGGGAACGTTAAAAGCGTAGACTGTTAGAGACATTACTCCCATGGAGGAAACTGCGCATGGTGACTGTTGTATTCAATCCCGATCCAATTACTGTGTTTCATCAACACTCTGATAGTCTACACATTACAGAATGCCACCAGATGTGCATCGGAAACTACTACTGGTCGTCGAGGGAACGATCAAATCGTAGATTGTTTGAGACAGTACCCCCGTGGAGGAAAGTGCGCATGGTGACTGTTGTATTCAATCCCGATGCAATTTCTGTGTTTCATCAACACTCTAATAGTCAACAGAATGCCTCCAGATGTGCATCGGAAACTACTACTGGTCTTACAGGGAACGATCAAAGAATAGACTGCTTGAGAATTACTCCCATGGAGGAAATTGCGCATGGTGACTGTTGTATTCAATCCCGATGCAATTACTGTGTTTCATCAACACTCTGATAGCCCACAGAGTGCAGAATGCCTCGAGATGTGCATCGGAAACTACTACTGGTCTTCAAGGGAACGATCAAAGCGTAGACTGTTTGAGACATTACTCCCATGGAGGAAACTGCAAATGGAGACTCTTGTATTCAACTCCGATGCAATTTCTGTCTTTCATCAACACTCTGATAGTCCACAGTGTACAGAAATCCTCCAGATGTGCACAGGAAACCACTACTGGTCTTCTAGGGAACGATCAAAGCGTAAACTGTTAGAGACATTACTCCCATGGAGGAAAGTGCGCATGGTGACTGTTGTATTCAATCCCGATGCAATTTTTGTGTTTCATCAACATTCTGATAGTCCACAGATTACAGAATGCCTCCAGATGTTCATCGTAAACTATTACTGGTCTTCCAGGGAACGATGAAAGCGTAGACTGTTTGAGACATTACTCCCTTTGAGGAAACTGTGCATGGAGACTGTTGTATTCAACCCCTATGCAATTTTTGTATTTCACTAACATTCTGATAGTCCACAGATTACAGAATGCCTCCAGATGTTCATCGTAAACTATTACTGGTCTTCCAGGGTACGATGAATGCGTAGACTGTTTGAGACATTACTCCCATGGAGGAAACTGCGCGTGGAGACTGTTGTATTCAACCCCGATGCAATTTCTGTGTTTCATCAACATTCTGATAGTCCACAGTGTACAGAAAGCCTCCAGATGTGCATAGGAAACTACTACTGGTCTTCTGGGGAACGATCAAAGCGTAGACTGATAGAGACATTACTCACATGGAGGAGAGTCCGCATGGTGACTGTTGTATTCAATCCCGATGCAATTTCTGTGTTTCATCAACACTCTGATAGGCCACAGATTGCAGAATGCCACCAGATGTGCATAGGAAACTACTACTGGTCTTCCAGGGAACGATCAAGGCGTAGACTGTTAGAGACATTACTCCCATGGAGGAAAGTGCGCATGGTGACTGTTGTATTCAATCCCGATGCAATTTCTGTGTTTCATCAACATTCTGAAAGTCCACAGATTACAGAATGCCTCCAGATGTTCATCGTAATCTATTACTGGTCTTCCAGGGAACGATGAAAGCGTACACTGTTTGAGACATTACTCCCATGGAGGAAACTGCACATGGAGACCGTTGTATTCAACCCCGATGCAATTTCTGTATTTCATCAACATTCTGATAGTCCACAGATTACAGAATGCCTCCAGATGTTCATCGTAAACTATTACTGGTCTTCTAGGGAACGATGAAAGCGTAGACTGTTTGAGACATTAGTCCCATGGAGGAAACAGCGCATGGAGACAGTTGTATTCAACCCCGATGCAATTTCTGTGTTTCAACACTCTGATATTCCACAGTGTACAGAAAGCCTCTAGATGTGCATAGGAAACTACTACTGGTCTTCTGGGGAACGATCAAAACGTAGACTGTTAGAGACATTACTCGCATGGAGGAAAGTCCGCATGGTGACTGTTGTATTCAATCCCGATGCAATTTCTGTGTTTCATCAACATTCTGATAGTCCACAGATTACAGAATGCCTCCAGATGTGCATCGGAAACTACTACTGGTCTTCCAAGGAGCGATCAAAACGTAGACTGTTTGAGACATTACTCCCATGGAGGAAACTGCGCATGGAAACTGTTGTATTCAACCCCGATGCAATTTCTGTGTTACATCAACACTGATAGTCCACAGATTACAGAATGCCTCCAGATGTTCATCGGAAACTACTACTGGACTTCCAGGGGACGATCAAAGCGTAGACTGTTTGAGACTTTACTCCCATGGAGGAATGTGCGCATGGTGACTGTTGTATTCAATCCCGATGCAATTTCTGTGTTTCATCAACACTCTGATAGTCCACATATTACAGAATGCCTCCAGATGTGCATCGGAAACTACTACTGGTCTTCCAGGGAACGATCAAAGCGTAGACTGTTTGAGACATTATTCCAATGGAGGAAAGTGCGCATGGTGACTGTTGTATTCAATCCCGATGCACTTTCTGTGTTTCATCAACATTCTGATAGTCCACAGATTACAGAATGAATCCAGATGTTCATCGTAAACTATTACTGGTCTTACAGGGAACGATGAAAGCGTAGAATGTTTGAGACATTACGCCAATGGAGGAAACCTCGCATGGAGACTGTTGTATTCAATCCCGATGCAATATCTGTGTTCCATCAACACTCTGATAGTCCACAGATTACAGAAAGCCCCCAGATGTGCATCTGAAACTACTACTGGTCTTCCAGGGAACGATCAAAGCGTAGACTGTTTGAGACATCACTCAAATGGAGGAAACTGCACATGGTGACTGTTGTATTCATCCCCGATGCAATTTCTGTGTTTCATCAACACTCTGATAGTCCACATATTACACAATGCCACCAGATGAGCATCGGAAACTACTACTGGTCTTACAGGGAACGATCAAAGCATAGACTGTTTGAGAATTACTCCCATGGAGGAAAGTGCGGATGGTGACTGTTGTATTCAATTCCGATGCGATTTCTGTCTTTCATCAACACTCTGATAGTCCACAGTGTACAGAAATCCTCCAGATGTGCATAGGAAACTACTACTGGTCTTCTGGGGAACGATCAAAGCGTAGACTGTTAGAGACATTACTCCCATGCAGGAAAGTGCGCATGGTGACTGTTGTATTCAATCCCGATGCAATTTCTGTGTTTCATCATCACTCTGATAGTCCACAGTGTACATAAATCCTCCAGATGTGCATAGGAAACTACTACTGGTCTTCTGGGGAACGATCAAAGCGTAGACTGTTGGAGACATTACTCCCATGCAGGAAAGTGCGCATGGTGACTGTTGTATTCAATCCCGATGCAATTTCTGTGTTTCATCAACATTCTGATAGTCCACAGATTACAGAATGAATCCAGATGTTCATCGTAAACTATTACTGGTCTTACAGGGAACGATGAAAGCGTAGACTGTTTGAGACATTACGCCCATGGAGGAAACTGGGCATGGAGACTGTTGTATTCAATCCCGATGCAATATCTGTGTTCCATCAACACTCTGATAGTCCACAGATTACAGAAAGCCCCCAGATGTGCATCTGAAACTACTACTGGTCTTCCAGGGAACGATCAAAGCGTAGACTGTTTGAGACTTTACTCCCATGGAGGAAACTGCACATGGTGACTGTTGTATTCATTTCCGATGCAATTTCTGTGTTTCATCAACACTCTGATAGTCCACATATTACACAATGCCACCAGATGAGCATCGGAAACTACTACTGGTCTTACAGGGAACGATCAAAGCATAGACTGTTTGAGAATTACTCCCATGGAGGAAAGTGCGGATGGTGACTGTTGTATTCAATTCCGATGCGATTTCTGTCTTTCAACACTCTGATAGTCCACAGTGTACAGAAATCCTCCAGATGTGCATAGGAAACTACTACTGGTCTTCTGGGGAACGATCAAAACGTAGACTGTTAGAGACATTACTCCCATGCAGGAAAGTGCGCATGGTGACTTTTGTATTCAAACCCGATGCAATTTCTGTGTTCCATCAACACTCTGATAGTCCACAGATTACAGAATGCCGCCAGATGTGCATCGGAAACTACTACTGGTCTTCCAGGGAACGATCAAAGCGTAGACTGTTTGAGACATACCTCCCGTGGAGGAAAGTGCGCATGGTGACTGTTGTATTCAATCCCGATGCAATTTCTGTGTTTCATCAACACTCTGATAGTCCACAGATTACAGAATGCCACCAGATGTGCATCGGAAACAACTACTGGTCTTACAGGGAACGATCAAAGCATAGACTCTTTGAGAATTACTCCCATGGAGGAAAGTGCTCATGGTGACTGTTGTATTCAATCCCGATGCAATTTCTATGTTTCATCAACACTCTGATATTCCACAGGTTACAGAATGCCTCCAGATGTGCATCGGAAACTACTACTGGTCTTCCAGGGAACGATCAAAGCGTAGACTGTCTGAGACATTACTCCCATGGCGGAAAGTGCGCATAGTGACTATTGTATTCAATCCCGATGCAATTTCTGTGTTTCATCAACACTCTAATAGTCAACAGATTGCCTCCAGATGTGCATCGGAAACTTCTACTGGTCTAACAGGGAACTATCAAAGAATAGACTGTTTGTGAATTACTCCCATGGAGGAAAGTGCGCATGGTGACTGTTGTATTCAATCCCGATGCAATTACTGTGTTTCATCAACACTCTGATATTCCACAGAGTACAGAAAGCCTCCAGATGTGCATCGGAAACTGCTACTGGTCTTCCAGGGAACGATAAAAGCGTAGACTGTTAGAGACATTACTCCCATGGAGGAAAGTGCGCATGGTGACTGTTGTATTCAATCCCGATGCAATTTCTGTGTTTCATCAAAACTCTGATATTCCACAGAATACAGAATGCCGCGAGATGTGCATCGGAAACTACAATGGGTCTTACAGGGAACGATCAAAGCATAGACTGTTTGAGAATTACTCCCATGTAGAAAAGTGCGCATTGTGACTGCTGTATTCTATCCCGAGGCAATTTCTGTGTTTCATCAACACTCTGATATTCCACAGATTACAGAAAGCCCCCAGATGTGCATCTGAAACTACTACTGGTCTTCCAGGGAACGATCAAAGCGTAGATTGTTTGAGACATCACTCAAATATAGGAAACTGCGCAAGGTGACTGTTGTATTCATTCCCGATGCAATTTCTGTGTTTCATCAACACTCTGATAGTCCACATATTACACAATGCCACCAGATGAGCATCGGAAACTACTACTGGTCTTACAGGGAACGATCAAAGCATAGACTCTTTGAGAATTACTCCCATGGAGGAAAGTGCGGATGGTGACTGTTGTATTCAATTCCGATGCGATTTCTGTCTTTCATCAACACTCTGATAGTCCACAGTGTACAGAAATCCTCCAGATGTGCATAGGAAACTACTACTGGTCTTCTGGGGAACGATCAAAGCGTAGACTGTTAGAGACATTACTCCCATGCAGGAAAGTGCGCATGGTGACTGTTGTATTCAATTCCGATGCGATTTCTGTCTTTCATCAACACTCTGATAGTCCACAGTGTACAGAAATCCTCCAGATGTGCATAGGAAACTACTACTGGTCTTCTGGGGAACGATCAAAGCGTAGACTGTTAGAGACATTACTCCCATGCAGGAAAGTGCGCATGGTGACTTTTGTATTCAAACCCGATGCAATTTCTGTGTTCCATCAACACTCTGATAGTCCACAGATTACAGAATGCCGCCAGATGTGCATCGGAAACTACTACTGGTCTTCCAGGGAACGATCAAAGCGTAGACTGTTTGAGACATACCTCCCGTGGAGGAAAGTGCGCATGGTGACTGTTGTATTCAATCCCGATGCAATTTCTGTGTTTCATCAACACTCTGATAGTCCACATATTACAGAATGCCTCCAGATGTGCATCGGAAACTACTACTGGTCTTCCAGGGAACGATCAAAGCGTAGACTGTTTGAGACATTATTCCAATGGAGGAAAGTGCGCATGGTGACTGTTGTATTCAATCCCGATGCACTTTCTGTGTTTCATCAACATTCTGATAGTCCACAGATTACAGAATGAATCCAGATGTTCATCGTAAACTATTACTGGTCTTACAGGGAACGATGAAAGCGTAGAATGTTTGAGACATTACGCCAATGGAGGAAACCTCGCATGGAGACTGTTGTATTCAATCCCGATGCAATATCTGTGTTCCATCAACACTCTGATAGTCCACAGATTACAGAAAGCCCCCAGATGTGCATCTGAAACTACTACTGGTCTTCCAGGGAACGATCAAAGCGTAGACTGTTTGAGACATCACTCAAATGGAGGAAACTGCACATGATGACTGTTGTATTCATTCCCGATGCAATTTCTGTGTTTCATCAACACTCTGATAGTCCACATATTACACAATGCCACCAGATGAGCATCGGAAACTACTACTGGTCTTACAGGGAACGATCAAAGCATAGACTGTTTGAGAATTACTCCCATGGAGGAAAGTGCGGATGGTGACTGTTGTATTCAATTCCGATGCGATTTCTGTCTTTCATCAACACTCTGATAGTCCACAGTGTACAGAAATCCTCCAGATGTGCATAGGAAACTACTACTGGTCTTCTGGGGAACGATCAAAGCGTAGACTGTTAGAGACATTACTCCCATGCAGGAAAGTGCGCATGGTGACTGTTGTATTCAATCCCGATGCAATTTCTGTGTTTCATCATCACTCTGATAGTCCACAGTGTACATAAATCCTCCAGATGTGCATAGGAAACTACTACTGGTCTTCTGGGGAACGATCAAAGCGTAGACTGTTGGAGACATTACTCCCAATGCAGGAAAGTGCGCATGGTGACTGTTGTATTCAATCCCGATGCAATTTCTGTGTTTCATCAACATTCTGATAGTCCACAGATTACAGAATCAATCCAGATGTTCATCGTAAACTATTACTGGTCTTACAGGGAACGATGAAAGCGTAGACTGTTTGAGACATTACGCCCATGGAGGAAACTGGGCATGGAGACTGTTGTATTCAATCCCGATGCAATATCTGTGTTCCATCAACACTCTGATAGTCCACAGATTACAGAAAGCCCCCAGATGTGCATCTGAAACTACTACTGGTCTTCCAGGGAACGATCAAAGCGTAGACTGTTTGAGACTTTACTCCCATGGAGGAAACTGCACATGGTGACTGTTGTATTCATTTCCGATGCAATTTCTGTGTTTCATCAACACTCTGATAGTCCACATATTACACAATGCCACCAGATGAGCATCGGAAACTACTACTGGTCTTACAGGGAACGATCAAAGCATAGACTCTTTGAGAATTACTCCCATGGAGGAAAGTGCGGATGGTGACTGTTGTATTCAATTCCGATGCGATTTCTGTCTTTCATCAACACTCTGATAGTCCACAGTGTACAGAAATCCTCCAGATGTGCATAGGAAACTACTACTGGTCTTCTGGGGAACGATCAAAGCGTAGACTGTTAGAGACATTACTCCCATGCAGGAAAGTGCGCATGGTGACTGTTGTATTCAATTCCGATGCGATTTCTGTCTTTCATCAACACTCTGATAGTCCACAGTGTACAGAAATCCTCCAGATGTGCATAGGAAACTACTACTGGTCTTCTGGGGAACGATCAAAGCGTAGACTGTTAGAGACATTACTCCCATGCAGGAAAGTGCGCATGGTGACTTTTGTATTCAAACCCGATGCAATTTCTGTGTTCCATCAACACTCTGATAGTCCACAGATTACAGAATGCCGCCAGATGTGCATCGGAAACTACTACTGGTCTTCCAGGGAACGATCAAAGCGTAGACTGTTTGAGACATACCTCCCGTGGAGGAAAGTGCGCATGGTGACTGTTGTATTCAATCCCGATGCAATTTCTGTGTTTCATCAACACTCTGATAGTCCACATATTACAGAATGCCTCCAGATGTGCATCGGAAACTACTACTGGTCTTCCAGGGAACGATCAAAGCGTAGACTGTTTGAGACATTATTCCAATGGAGGAAAGTGCGCATGGTGACTGTTGTATTCAATCCCGATGCACTTTCTGTGTTTCATCAACATTCTGATAGTCCACAGATTACAGAATGAATCCAGATGTTCATCGTAAACTATTACTGGTCTTACAGGGAACGATGAAAGCGTAGAATGTTTGAGACATTACGCCAATGGAGGAAACCTCGCATGGAGACTGTTGTATTCAATCCCGATGCAATATCTGTGTTCCATCAACACTCTGATAGTCCACAGATTACAGAAAGCCCCCAGATGTGCATCTGAAACTACTACTGGTCTTCCAGGGAACGATCAAAGCGTAGACTGTTTGAGACATCACTCAAATGGAGGAAACTGCACATGATGACTGTTGTATTCATTCCCGATGCAATTTCTGTGTTTCATCAACACTCTGACAGTCCACATATTACACAATGCCACCAGATGAGCATCGGAAACTACTACTGGTCTTACAGGGAACGATCAAAGCATAGACTGTTTGAGAATTACTCCCATGGAGGAAAGTGCGGATGGTGACTGTTGTATTCAATTCCGATGCGATTTCTGTCTTTCATCAACACTCTGATAGTCCACAGTGTACAGAAATCCTCCAGATGTGCATAGGAAACTACTACTGGTCTTCTGGGGAACGATCAAAGCGTAGACTGTTAGAGACATTACTCCCATGCAGGAAAGTGCGCATGGTGACTGTTGTATTCAATCCCGATGCAATTTCTGTGTTTCATCATCACTCTGATAGTCCACAGTGTACATAAATCCTCCAGATGTGCATAGGAAACTACTACTGGTCTTCTGGGGAACGATCAAAGCGTAGACTGTTGGAGACATTACTCCCATGCAGGAAAGTGCGCATGGTGACTGTTGTATTCAATCCCGATGCAATTTCTGTGTTTCATCAACATTCTGATAGTCCACAGATTACAGAATGAATCCAGATGTTCATCGTAAACTATTACTGGTCTTACAGGGAACGATGAAAGCGTAGACTGTTTGAGACATTACGCCCATGGAGGAAACTGGGCATGGAGACTGTTGTATTCAATCCCGATGCAATATCTGTGTTCCATCAACACTCTGATAGTCCACAGATTACAGAAAGCCCCCAGATGTGCATCTGAAACTACTACTGGTCTTCCAGGGAACGATCAAAGCGTAGACTGTTTGAGACTTTACTCCCATGGAGGAAACTGCACATGGTGACTGTTGTATTCATTTCCGATGCAATTTCTGTGTTTCATCAACACTCTGATAGTCCACATATTACACAATGCCACCAGATGAGCATCGGAAACTACTACTGGTCTTACAGGGAACGATCAAAGCATAGACTGTTTGAGAATTACTCCCATGGAGGAAAGTGCGGATGGTGACTGTTGTATTCAATTCCGATGCGATTTCTGTCTTTCAACACTCTGATAGTCCACAGTGTACAGAAATCCTCCAGATGTGCATAGGAAACTACTACTGGTCTTCTGGGGAACGATCAAAACGTAGACTGTTAGAGACATTACTCCCATGCAGGAAAGTGCGCATGGTGACTTTTGTATTCAAACCCGATGCAATTTCTGTGTTCCATCAACACTCTGATAGTCCACAGATTACAGAATGCCGCCAGATGTGCATCGGAAACTACTACTGGTCTTCCAGGGAACGATCAAAGCGTAGACTGTTTGAGACATACCTCCCGTGGAGGAAAGTGCGCATGGTGACTGTTGTATTCAATCCCGATGCAATTTCTGTGTTTCATCAACACTCTGATAGTCCACAGATTACAGAATGCCACCAGATGTGCATCGGAAACAACTACTGGTCTTACAGGGAACGATCAAAGCATAGACTCTTTGAGAATTACTCCCATGGAGGAAAGTGCTCATGGTGACTGTTGTATTCAATCCCGATGCAATTTCTATGTTTCATCAACACTCTGATATTCCACAGGTTACAGAATGCCTCCAGATGTGCATCGGAAACTACTACTGGTCTTCCAGGGAACGATCAAAGCGTAGACTGTCTGAGACATTACTCCCATGGCGGAAAGTGCGCATAGTGACTATTGTATTCAATCCCGATGCAATTTCTGTGTTTCATCAACACTCTAATAGTCAACAGATTGCCTCCAGATGTGCATCGGAAACTTCTACTGGTCTAACAGGGAACTATCAAAGAATAGACTGTTTGTGAATTACTCCCATGGAGGAAAGTGCGCATGGTGACTGTTGTATTCAATCCCGATGCAATTACGGTGTTTCATCAACACTCTGATATTCCACAGAGTACAGAAAGCCTCCAGATGTGCATCGGAAACTACTACTGGTCTTCCAGGGAACGATAAAAGCGTAGACTGTTAGAGACATTACTCCCATGGAGGAAAGTGCGCATGGTGACTGTTGTATTCAATCCCGATGCAATTTCTGTGTTTCATCAAAACTCTGATATTCCACAGAATACAGAATGCCGCGAGATGTGCATCGGAAGCTACAATGGGTCTTACAGGGAACGATCAAAGCATAGACTGTTTGAGAATTACTCCCATGTAGAAAAGTGCGCATTGTGACTGCTGTATTCTATCCCGAGGCAATTTCTGTGTTTCATCAACACTCTGATATTCCACAGATTACAGAAAGCCCCCAGATGTGCATCTGAAACTACTACTGGTCTTCCAGGGAACGATCAAAGCGTAGATTGTTTGAGACATCACTCAAATGGAGGAAACTGCGCAAGGTGACTGTTGTATTCATTCCCGATGCAATTTCTGTGTTTCATCAACACTCTGATAGTCCACATATTACACAATGCCACCAGATGAGCATCGGAAACTACTACTGGTTTTACAGGGAACGATCAAAGCATAGACTCTTTGAGAATTACTCCCATGGAGGAAAGTGCGGATGGTGACTGTTGTATTCAATTCCGATGCGATTTCTGTCTTTCATCAACACTCTGATAGTCCACAGTGTACAGAAATCCTCCAGATGTGCATAGGAAACTACTACTGGTCTTCTGGGGAACGATCAAAGCGTAGACAGTTAGAGACATTACTCCCATGCAGGAAAGTGCGCATGGTGACTGTTGTATTCAATCCCGATGCAATTTCTGTGTTTCATCAACATTCTGATAGTCCACAGATTACAGAATGAATCCAGATGTTCATCGTAAACTATTACTGGTCTTACAGGGAACGATGAAAGCGTAGACTGTTTGAGACATTACGCCCATGGAGGAAACTGGGCATGGAGACTGTTGTATTCAATCCCGATGCAATATCTGTGTTCCATCAACACTCTGATAGTCCACAGATTACAGAAAGCCCCCAGATGTGCATCTGAAACTACTACTGGTCTTCCAGGGAACGATCAAAGCGTAGACTGTTTGAGACTTTACTCCCATGGAGGAAACTGCACATGGTGACTGTTGTATTCATTTCCGATGCAATTTCTGTGTTTCATCAACACTCTGATAGTCCACATATTACACAATGCCACCAGATGAGCATCGGAAACTACTACTGGTCTTACAGGGAACGATCAAAGCATAGACTGTTTGAGAATTACTCCCATGGAGGAAAGTGCGGATGGTGACTGTTGTATTCAATTCCGATGCGATTTCTGTCTTTCAACACTCTGATAGTCCACAGTGTACAGAAATCCTCCAGATGTGCATAGGAAACTACTACTGGTCTTCTGGGGAACGATCAAAACGTAGACTGTTAGAGACATTACTCCCATGCAGGAAAGTGCGCATGGTGACTTTTGTATTCAAACCCGATGCAATTTCTGTGTTCCATCAACACTCTGATAGTCCACAGATTACAGAATGCCGCCAGATGTGCATCGGAAACTACTACTGGTCTTCCAGGGAACGATCAAAGCGTAGACTGTTTGAGACATACCTCCCGTGGAGGAAAGTGCGCATGGTGACTGTTGTATTCAATCCCGATGCAATTTCTGTGTTTCATCAACACTCTGATAGTCCACAGATTACAGAATGCCACCAGATGTGCATCGGAAACAACTACTGGTCTTACAGGGAACGATCAAAGCATAGACTCTTTGAGAATTACTCCCATGGAGGAAAGTGCTCATGGTGACTGTTGTATTCAATCCCGATGCAATTTCTATGTTTCATCAACACTCTGATATTCCACAGGTTACAGAATGCCTCCAGATGTGCATCGGAAACTACTACTGGTCTTCCAGGGAACGATCAAAGCGTAGACTGTCTGAGACATTACTCCCATGGCGGAAAGTGCGCATAGTGACTATTGTATTCAAACCCGATGCAATTTCTGTGTTCCATCAACACTCTGATAGTCCACAGATTACAGAATGCCGCCAGATGTGCATCGGAAACTACTACTGGTCTTCCAGGGAACGATCAAAGCGTAGACTGTTTGAGACATACCTCCCGTGGAGGAAAGTGCGCATGGTGACTGTTGTATTCAATCCCGATGCAATATCTGTGTTTCATCATCACTCTGATAGGCCACAGATTACAGAATGCCACCAGATGTTCATCGGAAACTACTACTGGTCCTCCAGGGGACGATCAAAGCGTAGACTGTTTGAGACTTTACTCCCATGGAGGAATGTGCGCATGGTGACTGTTGTATTCAATCCCGATGCAATTTCTATGTTTCATCAACACTCTGATATTCCACAGGTTACAGAATGCCTCCAGATGTGCATCGGAAACTACTACTGGTCTTCTGGGGAACGATCAAAACGTAGACTGTTAGAGACATTACTCCCATGCAGGAAAGTGCGCATGGTGACTTTTGTATTCAAACCCGATGCAATTTCTGTGTTCCATCAACACTCTGATAGTCCACAGATTACAGAATGCCGCCAGATGTGCATCGGAAACTACTACTGGTCTTCCAGGGAACGATAAAAGCGTAGACTGTTAGAGACATTACTCCCATGGAGGAAAGTGCGCATGGTGACTGTTGTATTCAATCCCGATGCAATTTCTGTGTTTCATCAAAACTCTGATATTCCACAGAATACAGAATGCCGCGAGATGTGCATCGGAAGCTACAATGGGTCTTACAGGGAACGATCAAAGCATAGACTGTTTGAGAATTACTCCCATGTAGAAAAGTGCGCATTGTGACTGCTGTATTCTATCCCGAGGCAATTTCTGTGTTTCATCAACACTCTGATATTCCACAGATTACAGAAAGCCCCCAGATGTGCATCTGAAACTACTACTGGTCTTCCAGGGAACGATCAAAGCGTAGATTGTTTGAGACATCACTCAAATGGAGGAAACTGCGCAAGGTGACTGTTGTATTCATTCCCGATGCAATTTCTGTGTTTCATCAACACTCTGATAGTCCACATATTACACAATGCCACCAGATGAGCATCGGAAACTACTACTGGTTTTACAGGGAACGATCAAAGCATAGACTCTTTGAGAATTACTCCCATGGAGGAAAGTGCGGATGGTGACTGTTGTATTCAATTCCGATGCGATTTCTGTCTTTCATCAACACTCTGATAGTCCACAGTGTACAGAAATCCTCCAGATGTGCATAGGAAACTACTACTGGTCTTCTGGGGAACGATCAAAGCGTAGACAGTTAGAGACATTACTCCCATGCAGGAAAGTGCGCATGGTGACTGTTGTATTCAATCCCGATGCAATTTCTGTGTTTCATCAACATTCTGATAGTCCACAGATTACAGAATGAATCCAGATGTTCATCGTAAACTATTACTGGTCTTACAGGGAACGATGAAAGCGTAGACTGTTTGAGACATTACGCCCATGGAGGAAACTGGGCATGGAGACTGTTGTATTCAATCCCGATGCAATATCTGTGTTCCATCAACACTCTGATAGTCCACAGATTACAGAAAGCCCCCAGATGTGCATCTGAAACTACTACTGGTCTTCCAGGGAACGATCAAAGCGTAGACTGTTTGAGACTTTACTCCCATGGAGGAAACTGCACATGGTGACTGTTGTATTCATTTCCGATGCAATTTCTGTGTTTCATCAACACTCTGATAGTCCACATATTACACAATGCCACCAGATGAGCATCGGAAACTACTACTGGTCTTACAGGGAACGATCAAAGCATAGACTGTTTGAGAATTACTCCCATGGAGGAAAGTGCGGATGGTGACTGTTGTATTCAATTCAGATGCGATTTCTGTCTTTCAACACTCTGATAGTCCACAGTGTACAGAAATCCTCCAGATGTGCATAGGAAACTACTACTGGTCTTCTGGGGAACGATCAAAACGTAGACTGTTAGAGACATTACTCCCATGCAGGAAAGTGCGCATGGTGACTTTTGTATTCAAACCCGATGCAATTTCTGTGTTCCATCAACACTCTGATAGTCCACAGATTACAGAATGCCGCCAGATGTGCATCGGAAACTACTACTGGTCTTCCAGGGAACGATCAAAGCGTAGACTGTTTGAGACATACCTCCCGTGGAGGAAAGTGCGCATGGTGACTGTTGTATTCAATCCCGATGCAATTTCTGTGTTTCATCAACACTCTGATAGTCCACAGATTACAGAATGCCACCAGATGTGCATCGGAAACAACTACTGGTCTTACAGGGAACGATCAAAGCATAGACTCTTTGAGAATTACTCCCATGGAGGAAAGTGCTCATGGTGACTGTTGTATTCAATCCCGATGCAATTTCTATGTTTCATCAACACTCTGATATTCCACAGGTTACAGAATGCCTCCAGATGTGCATCGGAAACTACTACTGGTCTTCCAGGGAACGATCAAAGCGTAGACTGTCTGAGACATTACTCCCATGGCGGAAAGTGCGCATAGTGACTATTGTATTCAAACCCGATGCAATTTCTGTGTTCCATCAACACTCTGATAGTCCACAGATTACAGAATGCCGCCAGATGTGCATCGGAAACTACTACTGGTCTTCCAGGGAACGATCAAAGCGTAGACTGTTTGAGACATACCTCCCGTGGAGGAAAGTGCGCATGGTGACTGTTGTATTCAATCCCGATGCAATATCTGTGTTTCATCATCACTCTGATAGGCCACAGATTACAGAATGCCACCAGATGTTCATCGGAAACTACTACTGGTCCTCCAGGGGACGATCAAAGCGTAGACTGTTTGAGACTTTACTCCCATGGAGGAATGTGCGCATGGTGACTGTTGTATTCAATCCCGATGCAATTTCTATGTTTCATCAACACTCTGATATTCCACAGGTTACAGAATGCCTCCAGATGTGCATCGGAAACTACTACTGGTCTTCTGGGGAACGATCAAAACGTAGACTGTTAGAGACATTACTCCCATGCAGGAAAGTGCGCATGGTGACTTTTGTATTCAAACCCGATGCAATTTCTGTGTTCCATCAACACTCTGATAGTCCACAGATTACAGAATGCCGCCAGATGTGCATCGGAAACTACTACTGGTCTTCCAGGGAACGATCAAAGCGTAGACTGTTTGAGACATACCTCCCGTGGAGGAAAGTGCGCATGGTGACTGTTGTATTCAATCCCGATGCAATTTCTGTGTTTCATCAACACTCTGATAGTCCACAGATTACAGAATGCCACCAGATGTGCATCGGAAACAACTACTGGTCTTACAGGGAACGATCAAAGCATAGACTCTTTGAGAATTACTCCCATGGAGGAAAGTGCTCATGGTGACTGTTGTATTCAATCCCGATGCAATTTCTATGTTTCATCAACACTCTGATATTCCACAGGTTACAGAATGCCTCCAGATGTGCATCGGAAACTACTACTGGTCTTCCAGGGAACGATCAAAGCGTAGACTGTCTGAGACATTACTCCCATGGCGGAAAGTGCGCATAGTGACTATTGTATTCAATCCCGATGCAATTTCTGTGTTTCATCAACACTCTAATAGTCAACAGATTGCCTCCAGATGTGCATCGGAAACTTCTACTGGTCTAACAGGGAACTATCAAAGAATAGACTGTTTGTGAATTACTCCCATGGAGGAAAGTGCGCATGGTGACTGTTGTATTCAATCCCGATGCAATTACGGTGTTTCATCAACACTCTGATATTCCACAGAGTACAGAAAGCCTCCAGATGTGCATCGGAAACTACTACTGGTCTTCCAGGGAACGATAAAAGCGTAGACTGTTAGAGACATTACTCCCATGGAGGAAAGTGCGCATGGTGACTGTTGTATTCAATCCCGATGCAATTTCTGTGTTTCATCAAAACTCTGATATTCCACAGAATACAGAATGCCGCGAGATGTGCATCGGAAGCTACAATGGGTCTTACAGGGAACGATCAAAGCATAGACTGTTTGAGAATTACTCCCATGTAGAAAAGTGCGCATTGTGACTGCTGTATTCTATCCCGAGGCAATTTCTGTGTTTCATCAACACTCTGATATTCCACAGATTACAGAAAGCCCCCAGATGTGCATCTGAAACTACTACTGGTCTTCCAGGGAACGATCAAAGCGTAGATTGTTTGAGACATCACTCAAATGGAGGAAACTGCGCAAGGTGACTGTTGTATTCATTCCCGATGCAATTTCTGTGTTTCATCAACACTCTGATAGTCCACATATTACACAATGCCACCAGATGAGCATCGGAAACTACTACTGGTCTTACAGGGAACGATCAAAGCATAGACTCTTTGAGAATTACTCCCATGGAGGAAAGTGCGGATGGTGACTGTTGTATTCAATTCCGATGCGATTTCTGTCTTTCATCAACACTCTGATAGTCCACAGTGTACAGAAATCCTCCAGATGTGCATAGGAAACTACTACTGGTCTTCTGGGGAACGATCAAAGCGTAGACAGTTAGAGACATTACTCCCATGCAGGAAAGTGCGCATGGTGACTGTTGTATTCAATTCCGATGCGATTTCTGTCTTTCATCAACACTCTGATAGTCCACAGTGTACAGAAATCCTCCAGATGTGCATAGGAAACTACTACTGGTCTTCTGGGGAACGATCAAAGCGTAGACAGTTAGAGACATTACTCCCATGCAGGAAAGTGCGCATGGTGACTGTTGTATTCAAACCCGATGCAATTTCTGTGTTCCATCAACACTCTGATAGTCCACAGATTACAGAATGCCGCCAGATGTGCATCGGAAACTACTACTGGTCTTCCAGGGAACGATCAAAGCGTAGACTGTTTGAGACATACCTCCCGTGGAGGAAAGTGCGCATGGTGACTGTTGTATTCAATCCCGATGCAATATCTGTGTTTCATCATCACTCTGATAGGCCACAGATTACAGAATGCCACCAGATGTTCATCGGAAACTACTACTGGTCCTCCAGGGGACGATCAAAGCGTAGACTGTTTGAGACTTTACTCCCATGGAGGAATGTGCGCATGGTGACTGTTGTATTCAATCCCGATGCAATTTCTGTGTTTCATCAACTCCCTGATAGTCCACATATTACACAATGCCACCAGATGAGCATCGGAAACTACTACTGGTCTTACAGGGAACGATCAAAGCATAGACTGTTTGAGAATTACTCCCATGTAGGAAAGTGCGCATTGTGACTGCTGTATTCTATCCCGAGGCAATTTCTGTGTTTCATCAACACTCTGATATTCCACAGATTACAGAAAGCCCCCAGATGTGCATCTGAAACTACTACTGGTCTTCCAGGGAACGATCAAAGCGTAGATTGTTTGAGACATCACTCAAATGGAGGAAACTGCGCATGGTGACTGTTGTATTCATTCCCGATGCAATTTCTGTGTTTCATCAACACTCTGATAGTCCACATATTACACAATGCCACCAGATGAGCATCGGAAACTACTACTGGTCTTACAGGGAACGATCAAAGCATAGACTCTTTGAGAATTACTCCCATGGAGGAAAGTGCTCATGGTGACTGTTGTATTCAATCCCGATGCAATTTCTATGTTTCATCAACACTCTGATATTCCACAGAGTACAGAATGCCTCCAGATGTGCATCGGAAACTACTACTGGTCTTCCAGGGAACGATCAAAGCTTAGACTGTCTGAGACATTACTCCCATGGCGGAAAGTGCGCATAGTGACTATTGTATTCAATCCCGATGCAATTTCTGTGTTTCATCAACACTCTAATAGTCAACAGAAAGCCTCCAGATGTGCATCGGAAACTTCTACTGGTCTAACAGGGAACTATCAAAGAATAGACTGTTTGTGAATTACTCCCATGGAGGAAAGTGCGCATGGTGACTGTTGTATTCAATTCCGATGCAATTACTGTGTTTCATCAACACTCTGATATTCCACAGAGTACAGAAAGCCTCCAGATGTGCATCGGAAACTACTACTGGTCTTCCAGGGAACGATCAAAGCGTAGACTGTTAGAGACATTACTCCCATGGAGGAAAGTGCGCATGGTGACTGTTGTATTCAATCCCGATGCAATTTCTGTGTTTCATCAAAACTCTGATATTCCACAGAATACAGAATGCCGCGAGATGTGCATCGGAAACTACAATGGGTCTTACAGGGAACGATCAAAGCATAGACTGTTTGAGAATTATTCCCATGTAGGAAAGTGCGCATTGTGACTGCTGTATTCTATCCCGAGGCAATTTCTGTGTTTCATCAACACTCTGATATTCCACAGATTACAGAAAGCCCCCAGATGTGCATCTGAAACTACTACTGGTCTTCCAGGGAACGATCAAAGCGTAGATTGTTTGAGACATCACTCAAATGGAGGAAACTGCGCATGGTGACTGTTGTATTCATTCCCGATGCAATTTCTGTGTTTCATCAACACTCTGATAGTCCACATATTACACAATGCCACCAGATGAGCATCGGAAACTACTACTGGTCTTACAGGGAACGATCAAAGCATTGACTGTTTGAGAATTACTCCCATGGAGAAAAGTGCGCATGGTGACTGTTGTATTCAATCCCGATGCAATTTCTGTGTTTCATCAACACTCTGATACTCCACAGATTACAGAATGCCTCCAGAAGTGCATCGGAAACTACTACTGGTCTTCCAGGGAACGATCAAAGCGTAGACTGTTTGATATATTACTCCCATGGAGGAAAGTGCGCATGGTGACTGTTGTATTCAATCCCGTTGCATTTTCTGTGTTTCATCAACACTCTGATATTACACAGATTACAGAATGCCTCCAGATGTGCATCGGAAACTACTACTGGTCTTCCAGGGAACGATCAAAGCGTAGACTGTTGAGACATTACTTTTATGGAGGAATGTGCGCATGGTGACTGTTGTATTCAATCCCGATGCAATTTCTGTGTTTCATCAACACTCTGAAACTCCACAGATTACAGAATGCCTCCACATGTGCATCGGAAACTGCTACTGGTCTTCCAGGGAACGATCAAAGCGTAAACTCTTTGAAACATTACTCCCATGGTGGAAAGTGCGCATGGTGATTGTTGTATTCAATCCCGATGCAATTTCTGTGTTTCATCAACACTATGATAGTCCACACATTACGGAAATCCTCCATATGTGCATCGGAAACTACTACTGGTCTTCCAGGGAACGATCAAAGCGTAGACTGTTAGAGACATTACTCCCATGGAGAAAAGTGCGCATGGTGACTGTTGTATTCAATCCCGATGCAATTTCTGTGTTTCTATAACACTCTGGTAGTCCACAGATTACAGAATGCCTCCAGATGTGCAATTGAAACTACTACTGGTCTACCAGGGAACGATCAAAGCGTAGACTGTTTGAGACATTACTCCCATGGAGGAAAGTGCGCATGGTGATTGTTGTATTCAATCCCGATGCAATTTCTGTGTTTCATCAACACTATGATAGTCCACAGATTACAGAAAGCCTCCAGATGTGCATCGGAAACTACTACTGGTCTTCCAGGGAACGATCAAAGCGTAGACTGTTAGAGACATTAGTCCCATGGAGGAAAGTGCGCATGGTGACTGTTGTATTCAATCCCGATGCAATTACTGTGTTTCATCAACACTCTGATAGTCCACAGATTACAGAATTTCTTCAGATGTGCATCAATAACTACTACTGGTTTTCCAGGGAACGATCAAAGCGTAGGCTGTTTTAGATATTACTCGCATGGAGGATAGTGCGCATGGTGACTGTTGTATTCAATCCCGATGCAGTTTCTGTGTTTCATCAACACTCTGATAGTCCACAGAGTACAGAATGCGTCCAGATGTGCACCGGAAACTACTACTGGTCTTCCAGGGAACGATCAAAGCGTAGACTGTTGGAGACATAACTCCCATGGCGGAAAGTGCGCATGGTGACTATTGTATTCAATCCCGATGCAATTTCTGTGTTTCATCAACACTCTGATAGTCCACAGATTACAGAATGCCTTCAGATGTGCATCGGAAACTACTACTGGTCTTCCAGGGAACGATCAAAGCGTTGACTGTTTGAGACATTACTCCCATGGAGGAAAGTGCGCATGGTGACTGTTGTATTCAATCCCGATGCAATTTCTGTGTTTCATCAACACTCTGATAGTCCACAAAGAACAGAAAGCCTCCAGATGTGCATCGGAAACTACTACTGGTCTTCCAGGGAACGATCAAACGTAGACTGTTAGAGACATTACTCCCATGGAGGAAAGTGCGCATGGTGACTGTTGTATTTAATCCCGATGGATTTACTGTGTTTCATCAACACTCTGATAGTCTACACATTACATAATGCCACCGGATGTGCATCAGAAACTACTAGTGGTCTTCCAGGGAACGATCAAAGCGTAGACTGTTTGAGACATTACTCCCATGGAGGTAAGTGCGCCTGGTGACTGTTGTATTCAATCCCGATGCAATTTCTGTGTTTCATCAACACTCTGATAGTCCACAAATTACAGAATGCCTCCATATGTGCATCGGAAACTACTACTGGTCTTCCAATGAAATATCAAAGCGTAGACTGTCTGAGACATTGCTCCCATGGCGGAATATGCGCATAGTGACTTTTGTATTCAACCCCGATGCAATTTCTGTGTTTCATCAACACTCTAATAGTCAACAGAATGCCTCCAGATGTGCATCGGAAACTACTACTGGTCTTACAGGGAATGATCAAAGAATAGACTGTTTGAGAATTACTCCCACGGAGGAAAGTGCGCATGGTCACTGTTGTATTCAATCCCGATGCAATTACTGTGTTTCATCAACACTCTGATAGTCCGCAAAGAACAGAAAGCCTCCAGACGTGCATCGGAAACTACTACTGGCCTTCCAGGGAACGATCAAACGTAGACTGTTAGAGACATTACTCCCATGGAGGAAAGTGCGCATGGTGACTGTTGTATTTAATCCCGATGGAATTACTGTGTTTCATCAACACTCTGATAGTCTACACATTACATAATGCCACCAGATGTGCCACAGAAGCTACTAGTGGTCTTCCAGGGAACGATCAAAGCGTAGACTGTTTGAGACATAACTTCCATGGCGGAAAGTGCGCATGGTGACTGTTGTATTCAATCCCGTTGCAATTTCTGTGTTTCATCAACACTCTGATACTCCACAGATTACAGAATGCCTCCACATGTGCATCTGAAACTGCTACTGGTCTTCCAGGGAACGATCAATGCGTAAACTATTTGAAACATTACTCCCATGGAGGAAAGTGCGCATGGTGACTGTTGTATTCAATCCCGATGCAATTTCTGTGTTTCGTCAACACTCTGATACTCCACAGATTACAGAATGCCTCCAGATGTGCATTGGAAACTACTACTGGTCTTCCAGGGAACGATCAAAGCGTAGACTGTTTGATACATTACTCCCATGGAGGAAAGTGCGCATGGTGACTGTTGTATTCAATCCCGTTGCAATTTCTGTGTTTCATCAACACTCTGATATTCCACAGATTACAGAATGCCACCAGATGTGCATCGGAAACTACTACTGGTCTTCCAGGGAAAGATCAAAGCGTAGACTGTTAGAGACATTAGTCCCATGGAGGAAAGTGCGCATGGTGACTGTTGTATTCAATCCTGATGCAATTACTGTGTTTCATCAACACTCTGATAGTCCACAGATTACAGAATTTCTTCAGATGTGCATCAATAACTACTACTGGTCTTCCAGGGAACGATCAAAGCGTAGGCTGTTTTAGATATTACTCGCATGGAGGATAGTGCGCTTGGTGATTGTTGTATTCAATCCCGATGTAGTTTCTGTGTTTCATCAACACTCTGATAGTCCACAGATTACAGAATGCGTCCAGATGTGCACCGGAAACTACTACTGGTCTTCCAGGGAACGATCAAAGCGTAGACTGTTGGAGACATAACTCCCATGGCGGAAAGTGCGCATGGTGACTATTGTATTCAATCCCGATGCAATTTCTGTATTTCATCAACACTCTGATAGTCCACAGATTACAGAATGCCTTCAGATGTGCATCGGAAACTACTATTGGTCTTCCAGGGAACGATCAATGCGTTGACTGTTTGAGACATTACTCCCATGGAGGAAAGTGCGCATGGTGACTGTTGTATTCAATCCCGATGCAATTTCTGTGTTTCATCAACACTCTGATAGTCCACAGATTACAGAATGCCTTCAGATGTGCATCGGAAACTACTACTG
Source organism: Schistocerca gregaria (assembly GCF_023897955.1). NCBI lineage: Eukaryota > Metazoa > Arthropoda > Insecta > Orthoptera > Acrididae > Schistocerca > Schistocerca gregaria. The sequence continues at coordinate 21,252,232 of NW_026061710.1, forward strand.
GTCTTCCAGGGAACGATCAAAGCGTTGACTGTTTGAGACATTACTCCCATGGAGGAAAGTGCGCATGGTGACTGTTGTATTCAATCCCGATGCAATTTCTGTGTTGCATCAACACTCTGATAGTCCACAAAGAACAGAAAGCCTCCAGATGTGCATCGGAAACTACTACTGGTCTTCCAGGGAACGATCAAACGTAGACTGTTAGAGACATTACTCCCATGGAGGAAAGTGCGCATGGTGACTGTTGTATTTAATCCCGATGGAATTACTGTGTTTCATCAACACTCTGATAGTCTACACATTACATAATGCCACCAGATGTGCATCAGAAACTACTAGTGGTCTTCCAGGGAACGATCAAAGCGTAGACTGTTTGAGACATTACTCCCATGGAGGAAAGTGCGCCTGGTGACTGTTGTATTCAATCCCGATGCAATTTCTGTGTTTCATCAACACCCTGATAGTCCACAAATTACAGAATGCCTCCATATGTGCATCGGAAACTACTACTGGTCTTCCAATGAAAGATCAAAGCGTAGACTGTCTGAGACATTGTTCCCATGGCAGAATATGCGCATAGTGACTATTGTATTCAACCCCGATGCAATTTCTGTGTTTCATCAACACTCTAATAGTCAACAGAATGCCTCCAGATGTGCATCGGAAACTACTACTGGTCTTACAGGGAATGATCAAAGAATAGACTGTTTGAGAATTACTCCCACGGAGGAAAGTGCGCATGGTCACTGTTGTATTCAATCCCGATGCAATTACTGTGTTTCATCAACACTCTGATAGTCCGCAAAGAACAGAAAGCCTCCAGATGTGCATCGAAAACTACTACTGGCCTTCCAGGGAACGATCAAACGTAGACTGTTAGAGACATTACTCCCATGGAGGAAAGTGCGCATGGTGACTGTTGTATTTAATCCCGATGGAATTACTGTGTTTCATCAACACTCTGATAGTCTACACATTACATAATGCCACCAGATGTGCCACAGAAGCTACTAGTGGTCTTCCAGGGAACGATCAAAGCGTAGACTGTTTGAGACATAACTTCCATGGCAGGAAGTGCGCATGGTGACTGTTGTATTCAATCCCGTTGCAATTTCTGTGTTTCATCAACACTCTGATACTCCACAGATTACAGAATGCCTCCACATGTGCATCTGAAACTGCTACTGGTCTTCCAGGGAACGATCAATGCGTAAACTATTTGAAACATTACTCCCATGGAGGAAAGTGCGCATGGTGACTGTTGTATTCAATCCCGATGCAATTTCTGTGTTTCATCAACACTCTGATACTCCACAGATTACAGAATGCCTCCAGATGTGCATTGGAAACTACTACTGGTCTTCCAGGGAACGATCAAAGCGTAGACTGTTTGATACATTACTCCCATGGAGGAAAGTGCGCATGGTGACTGTTGTATTCAATCCCGTTGCAATTTCTGTGTTTCATCAACACTCTGATATTCCACAGATTACAGAATGCCACCAGATGTGCATCGGAAACTACTACTGGTCTTCCAGGGAAAGATCAAAGCGTAGACTGTTACAGACATTAGTCCCATGGAGGAAAGTGCGCATGGTGACTGTTGTATTCAATCCTGATGCAATTACTGTGTTTCATCAACACTCTGATAGTCCACAGATTACAGAATTTCTTCAGATGTGCATCAATAACTACTACTGGTCTTCCAGGGAACGATCAAAGCGTAGGCTGTTTTAGATATTACTCGCATGGAGGATAGTGCGCTTGGTGATTGTTGTATTCAATCCCGATGTAGTTTCTGTGTTTCATCAACACTCTGATAGTCCACAGATTACAGAATGCGTCCAGATGTGCACCGGAAACTACTACTGGTCTTCCAGGGAACGATCAAAGCGTAGACTGTTGGAGACATAACTCCCATGGCGGAAAGTGCGCATGGTGACTATTGTATTCAATCCCGATGCAATTTCTGTATTTCATCAACACTCTGATAGTCCACAAATTACAGAATGCCTTCAGATGTGCATCGGAAACTACTACTGGTCTTCCAGGGAACGATCAAAGCGTTGACTGTTTGAGACATTACTCCCATGGAGGAAAGTGCGCATGGTGACTGTTGTATTCAATCCCGATGCAATTTCTGTGTTTCATCAACACTCTGATAGTCCACAGATTACAGAAAGCCTCCAGATGTGCATCGGAAACTACTACTGGTCTTCCAGGGAACGATCAAACGTAGACTGTTAGAGACATTACTCCCATGGAGGAAAGTGCGCATGGTGACTGTTGTATTTAATCCCGATGGAATTACTGTGTTTCATCAACACTCTGATAGTCTACACATTACATAATGCCACCAGATGTGCATCAGAAACTACTAGTGGTCTTCCAGGGAACGATCAAAGCGTAGACTGTTTGAGACATTACTCCCATGGAGGAAACTGCGCATGTAGACTGTTGTATTCAATCCCGATGAAATTTCTGTGTTTCATCAACACTCTGATAGTCCACAGAGTACAGAAAGCCTGCAGATGTGCATCGGAAACTACTACTGGTCTTCCAGGGAACGATCAAAGCGTAGACTGTTAGAGACATTAGTCCCATGGAGGAAAGTGCGCATGGTGACTGTTGTATTCAATCCCGATGCAATTACTGTGTTTCATCAACACTCTGATAGTCCACAGATTACAGAATTTCTTCAGATGTGCATCAATAACTACTACTGGTCTTCCAGGGAACGATCAAAGCGTAGGCTGTTTTAGATATTACTTGCATGGAGGATAGTGCGCATGGTGACTGTTGTATTCAATCCCGATGCAGTTTCTGTGTTTCATCAACACTCTGATAGTCCACAGATTACAGAATGCGTCCAGATGTGCACCGGAAACTACTACTGGTCTTCCAGGGAACGATCAAAGCGTAGACTGTGGGAGACATAATCCATGGAGGAAAGTGCGCATGGTGACTGTTGTATTCAATCCCGTTGCAATTTCTGTGTTTCATCAACACTCTGATACTCCACAGATTACAGAATGCCTCCACATGTGCATCTGAAACTGCTACTGGTCTTCCACGTAACGATCAAAGCGTAAACTATTTGAAACATTACTCCCATGGAGGAAAGTGCGCATGGTGACTGTTGTATTCAATCCCGATGCAATTTCTGTGTTTCATCAACACTCTGATAGTCCACAGATTACGGAAAGCCTACACATGTGCATCGGAAACTACTACTGGTCTTCCAGGGAACGATCAAAACGTAGACTGTTTGAGACATTACTCCCATGGAGGAAAGTGCGCATGGTGACTGTTGTATTCAATCCCGTTGCAATTTCTGTGTTTCATCAACACTCTGATATTCCACAGATTACAGAATGCCTCCAGATGTGCATCGGAAACTACTACTGGTCTTCCAGGGAACGATCAAAGCGTAAACTCTTTGAAACATTACTCCCGTGGAGGAAAGTGCGCATGGTGATTGTTGTATTCAATCCCGATGCAATTTCTGTGTTTCATCAACACTATGATAGTCCACAGATTACGGAAACCCTCCATATGTGTATCGGAAACTACTACTGGTCTTCCAGGGAACGATCAAAGCGTAGACTGTTAGAGACATTACTCCCATGGAGAAAAGTGCGCATGGTGACTGTTGTATTCAATCCCGATGCAATTTCTGTGTTTCATCAACACTCTGGTAGTCCACAGATTACAGAATGCCTCCAGATGTGCAATTGAAACTACTACTGGTCTACCAGGGGATGATCAAAGCGTAGACTGTTTGAGACATTACTCCCATGGAGGAAACTGCGCATGGAGACTGTTGTATTCAATCCCGATGCAATTTCTGTGTTTCATCAACACTCTGATAGTCCACAGAGTACAGAAAGCCTCCAGATGTGCATCGGAAACTACTACTGGTCTTCCAGGGAACGATCAAATCGTAGACTGTTAGAGACATTAGTCCCATGGAGGAAAGTGCGCATGGTGGCTGTTGTATTCAATCCCGATGCAATTAATGTGTTTCATCAACACTCTGATAGTCCACAGATTACAGAATTTCTTCAGATGTGCATCAATAACTACTACTGGTCTTCCAGGGAACGATCAAAGCTTAGGCTGTTTTAGATATTATTCGCATTTAGGATAGTGCGCACGGTGACTGTTGTATTCAATCCCGATGCAGTTTCTGTGTTTCATCAACACTCTGATAGTCCACAGATTACAGAATGCGTCCAGATGTGCCCCGGAAACTACTACTCGTCTTCCAGGGAACGATCAAAGCGTAGACTGTTGGAGACATAACTCCCATGGCGGAAAGTGCGCATGGTGACTATTGTTTTCAATCCCGATGCAATTTCTGTGTTTCATCAACACTCTGATAGTCCACAGATTACAGAATGCCTTCAGATGTGCATCGGAAACTACTACTGGTCTTCCAGGGAACGATCAAAGCGTTGACTGTTTGAGACATTACTCCCATGGAGGAAAGTGCGCATGGTGACTGTTGTATTCAATCCCGATGCAATTTCTGTGTTTCATCAACACTCTGATAGTCCACAAAGAACAGAAAGTCTCCAGATGTGCATCGGATACTACTACTGGTCTTCCAGGGAACGATCAAACATAGACTGTTAGAGACATTAATCCCATGGAGGATAGTGCGCATGGTGACTGTTGTACTCAATCCCGATGCAGTTTCTGTGTTTCATCAACACTCTGATAGTCCACAGATTACAGAATGCGTCCAGATGTGCACCGGAAACTACTACTGGTCTTCCAGGGAACGATCAAATCGTAGACTGTGGGAGACATAATCCATGGCGGAAAGTGCGCATGGTGACTGTTGTATTCAATCCCGTTGCAATTTCTGTGTTTCATCAACACTCTGATACTCCACAGATTACAGAATGCCTCCACGTGTGCATCTGAAACTGCTACTGGTCTTCCAGGGAACGATCAAAGCGTAAACTATTTGAAACATTACTCCCATGGAGGAAAGTGCGCATGGTGACTGTTGTATTCAATCCCGATGCAATTTCTGTGTTTCATCAACACTCTGATAGTCCACAGATTACGGAAAGCCTACACATGTGCATCGGAAACTACTACTGGTCTTCCAGGGAACGATCAAAACGTAGACTGTTTGAGACATTACTCCCGTGTAGGAAAGTGCGCATGGTGACTGTTGTAATCAATCCCGATGCAATTTCAGTGTTTCATCAACACTCTGATACTCCACAGATTACAGAATGCCTCCAGAGGTGCATCGGAAACTACTACTGGTCTTCCAGGGAACGATCAAAGCGTAGACTGTTTGATACATTACTCCCATGGAGGAAAGTGCGCATGGTGACTGTTGTATTCAATCCCGTTGCAATTTCTGTGTTTCATCAACACTCTGATATTCCACAGATTACAGAATGCCTCCAGATGTGCATCGGAAACTACTACTGGTCTTCCAGGGAACGATCAAAGCGTAAACTCTTTGAAACATTACTCCCGTGGAGGAAAGTGCGCATGGTGATTGTTGTATGCAATCCCGATGCAATTTCTGTGTTTCATCAACACTATGATAGTCCACAGATTACGGAAACCCTCCATATGTGCATCGGAAACTACTACTGGTCTTCCAGGGAACGACCAAAGCGTAGACTGTTAGAGACATTACTCCCATGGAGAAAAGTGCGCATGGTGACTGTTGTATTCAATCCCGATGCAATTTCTGTGTTTCATCAACACTCTGGTAGTCCACAGATTACAGAATGCCTCCAGATGGGCAATTGAAACTACTACTGGCCTACCAGGGGATGATCAAAGCGTAGACTGTTTGAGACATTACTCCCATGGAGGAAACTGCGCATGGAGACTGTTGTATTCAATCCCGATGCAATTTCTGTGTTTCATCAACACTCTGATAGTCCACAGAGTACAGAAAGCCTCCAGATGTGCATCGGAAACTACTACTGGTCTTCCAGGGAACGATCAAATCGTAGACTTTAGAGACATTAGTCCCATGGAGGAAAGTGCGCATGGTGGCTGTTGTATTCAATCCCGATGCAATTACTGTGTTTCATCAACACTCTGATAGTCCACAAATTACAGAATTTCTTCAGATGTGCATCAATAACTACTACTGGTCTTCCAGGGAACGATCAAAGCTTAGGCTGTTTTAGATATTACTCGCATTTAGGATAGTGCGCATGGTGACTGTTGTATTCAATCCCGATGCAGTTTCTGTGTTTCATCAACACTCTGATAGTCCACAGATTACAGAATGCGTCCAGATGTGCCCCGGAAACTACTACTCGTCTTCCAGGGAACGATCAAAGCGTAGACTGTTGGAGACATAACTCCCATGGCGGAAAGTGCGCATGGTGACTATTGTATTCAATCCCGATGCAATTTCTGTGTTTCATCAACACTCTGATAGTCCACAGATTACAGAATGCCTTCAGATGTGCATCGGAAACTACTACTGGTCTTCCAGGGAACGATTAAAGCGTTGACTGTTTGAGACATTACTCCCATGGAGGAAAGTGCGCATGGTGACTGTTGTATTCAATCCCGATGCAATTTCTGTGTTTCATCAACACTCTGATAGTCCACAAAGAACAGAATGCCTCCAGATGTGCATCGGATACTACTACTGGTCTTCGAGGGAACGATCAAACATAGACTGTTAGAGACATTACTCCCATGGAGGAAAGTGCGCATGGTGACTGTTGTATTTAATCCCGATGGAATTACTGTGTTTCATCAACACTCTGATAGTCTACACATTACATAATGCCACCAGATGTGCATCAGAAACTACTAGTGGTCTTTCAGGGAACGATCAAAGCGTAGACTGTTTGAGACATTACTCCCATGGAGGAAAGTGCGCCTGGTGATTGTTGTATTCAATCCCGATGCAATTTCTGTGTTTCATCAACACTCTGATAGTCCACAAATTACAGAATGCCTCCAGATGTGCATCGGAAACTACTACTGGTCTTCCAATGAAAGATCAAAGCGTAGACTGTCTGAGACATTGCTCCCATGGCGGAAAATGCGCATCGTGACTATTGTATTCAATCCCGATGCAATTTCTGTGTTTCATCAACACTCTAATAGTCAACAGAATGCCTCCAGATGTGCATCGGAAACTACTACTGGCCTTACAGGGAACGATCAAAGAATAGACTGTTTGAGAATTACTCCCACGGAGGAAAGTGCGCATGGTCACTGTTGTATTCAATCCCGATGCAATTACTGTGTTTCATCAACAGTCTGATAGTCCACAAAGAACAGAAAGCCTCCAGATGTGCATCGGAAGCTACTACTGGTCTTCCAGGGAACGATCAAACGTAGACTGTTAGAGACATTACTCCCATTGAGTAAAGTGCGCATGGTGACTGTTGTATTTAATCCCGATGGAATTACTGCGTTTCATCAACACTCTGATAGTCTACACATTACATAATGCCACCAGATGTGCATCAGAAACTACTAGTGGTCTTCCAGGGAACGATCAAAGCGTAGACTGTTTGAGACATTACTCCCATGGAGGAAACTGCGCATGGAGACTGTTGTATTCAATCCCGATGCAATTTCTGTGTTTCATCAACACTCTGATAGTCCACAGAGTACAGAAAGCCTCCAGATGTGCATCGGAAACTACTACTGGTCTTCCAGGGAACGATCAAAGCGTAGACTGTTTGAGACACTACTCCCACGGAGGAAAGTGCGCGTGGTCACTGTTGTATTCAATCCCGATGCAATTACTGTGTTTCATCAACAGTCTGATAGTCCACAAAGAACAGAAAGCCTCCAGATGTGCATCGGAAGCTACTACTGGTCTTCCAGGGAACGATCAAACGTAGACTGTTAGAGACATTACTCCCATTGAGGAAAGTGCGCATGGTGACTGTTGTATTTAATCCCGATGGAATTACTGTGTTTCATCAACACTCTGATAGTCTACACATTTCATAATGCCACCAGATGTGCATCGGAAACTACTACTGGTCTTACAGGGAACGATCAAAGCGTAGACTGTTTGAGACACTACTCCCACGGAGGAAAGTGCGCATGGTGACTGTTGTATTCAATCCCGATGCAATTACTGTGTTTCATCAACACTCTGATACTCCACAGATTACAGAATTCCTTCAGATGTGCATCAATAACTACTACTGGTCTTCCAGGGAACGATCAAAGCGTAGGCTGTTTTAGATATTACTCGCATGGAGGATAGTGCGCATGGTGACTGTTGTATTCAATCCCGATGCAGTTTCTGTGTTTCATCAACACTCTGATAGTCCACAGATTACAGAATGCGTCCAGATGTGCACCGGAAACTACTATTGGTCTTCCAGGGAACGATCAAAGCGTAGACTGTGGGAGACATAACTCCCATGGAGGAAAGTGCGCATGGTGACTATTGTATTCAATCCCGATGCAATTTCTGTGTTTCATCAACACTCTGATAGTCCACAGATTACAGAATGCCTTCAGATGTGCATCGGAAACTACTACTGGTCTTCCAGGGAACGATCAAAGCGTTGACTGTTTGAGACATTACTCCCATGGAGGAAAGTGCGCATGGTGACTGTTGTATTCAATCCCGATGCAATTTCTGTGTTTCGTCAACACTCTGATAGTCCACAAAGAACAGAAAGCCTCCAGATGTGCATCGGAAACTACTACTGGTCTTCCAGGAAACGATCAAACGTAGACTGTTAGAGACATTACTCCCATGGAGGAAAGTGCGCATGGTGACTGTTGTATTTAATCCCGATGGAATTACTGTGTTTCATCAACACTCTGATAGTCTACACATTACATAATGCCACCAGATGTGCATCAGAAACTACTAGTGTTCTTCCAGGGAACGATCAAAGCGTAGACTGTTTGAGACATTACTCCCATGGAGGAAAGTGCGCCTGGTGACTGTTGTACTCAATCCCGATGCAATTTCTGTGTTTCATCAACACTCTGATAGTCCACAAATTACAGAATGCCTCCAGATGTGCATCGGAAACTACTACTGGTCATCCAGGTAACGATCAAAACGTAGACTGTTTGAGACATTACTCCCGTGTAGGAAAGTGCGCATGGTGACTGTTGTATTCAATCCCGACGCAATTTCAGTGTTTCATCAACACTCTGATACTCCACAGATTACAGAATGCCTCCAGATGTGCATCGGAAACTACTACTGGTCTTCCAGGGAACGATCAAAGCGTAGACTGTTTGATACATTACTCCCATGGAGGAAAGTGCGCATGGTGACTGTTGTATTCAATCCCGTTGCAATTTCTGTGTTTCATCAACACTCTGATATTCCACAGATTACAGAATGCCCTCAGATGTGCATCGGAAACTACTACTGGTATTCCAGGGAACGATCAAAGCGTAGACTGTTGAGACATTACTTTTATGGAGGAATGTGCGCATGGTGACTGTTGTATTCAATCCCGATGCAATTTCTGTTTTTCATCAACACTCTGATACTCCACAGATTACAGAATGCCTCCACATGTGCATCGGAAACTGCTACTGGTCTTCCATCGAACGATCAAAGCGTAAACTCTTTGAAACATTACTCCCGTGGAGGAAACTGCGCATGGTGATTGTTGTATTCAATCCCGATGCAATTCCTGTGTTTCATCAACACTCTGGTAGTCCACAGATTACAGAATGCCTCCAGATGTGCAATTGAAACTACTACTGGTCTACCAGGGGATGATCAAAGCGTAGACTGTTTGAGACATTACTCCCATGGAGGAAAGTGCGCATGGAGACTGTTGTATTCAATCCCGATGCAATTTCTGTGTTTCATCAACACTCTGATAGTCCACAGAGTACAGAAAGCCTCCAGATGTGCATCGGAAACTACTACTGGTCTTCCAGGGAAAGATCAAAGCGTAGACTGTTAGGGACATTAGTCCCATGGAGGAAAGTGCGCATGGTTACTGTTGTATTCAATCCCGATGCAATTACTGTGTTTCATCAACACTCTGATAGTCCACAGATTACAGGATTTCATCAGATGTGCATCAATAACTACTACTGGTCTTCCAGGGAACGATCAAAGCGTAGGCTGTTGGAGACATAACTCCCATGGCGTAAAGTGCGCATTGTGACTATTGTATTCAATCCCGATGCAATTTCTGTGTTTCATCAACACTCTGATAGTCCACAGATTACAGAATGCCTTCAGATGTGCATCGGAAACTACTACTGGTCTCACAGGGAACGATCAAAGCGTTGACTGTTTGACACATTACTCCCATGGAGGAAAGTGCGCATGGTGACTGTTGTATTCAATCCCGATGCAATTTCTGTGTTTCATCAACACTCTGATAGTCCACAAAGAACAGAAAGCCTCCAGATGTGCATCGGAAACTACTACTGGTCTTCCAGGGAACGATCAAACGTAGACTGTTAGAGACATTACTCCCATGGAGGAAAGTGCGCATGGTGACTGTTGTATTTAATCCCGATGGAATTACTGTGTTTCATCAACACTCTGATAGTCTACACATTACATAATGCCACCAGATGTGCATCAGAAACTACTAGTGGTCTTCCAGGGAACGATCAAAGCGTAGACTGTTTGAGACATTACTCCCATGGAGGAAAGTGCGCCTGGTGACTGTTGTATTCAATCCCGATGCAATATCTGTGTTTCATCAACTCTCTAATAGTCCACAAATTACAGAATGCCTCCAGATGTGCATCGGAAACTACTACTGGTCTTCCAGGGAAAGATCAAAGCGTAGACTGTCTGAGACATTGCTCCCATGGCGGAAAATGCGCATAGTGACTATTGTATACAATCACGATGCTATTTCTGTGTTTCATCAACACTCTAATAGTCAACAGAATGCCTCCAGATGTGCATCGGAAACTACTACTGGTCTTCCAGGGAACGATCAAAGCGTAGACTGTTTGATACATTATTCCCATGGAGGAAAGTGCGCATGGTGACTGTTGTATTCAATCCCGTTGCAATTTCTGTGTTTCATCAACACTCTGATATTCCACAGATTACAGAATGCCTCCAGATGTGCATCGGAAACTACTACTGGTATTCCAGGGAACGATCAAAGCGTAGACTGTTGAGACATTACTTTTATTGAGGAATGTGCGCATGGTGACTGTTGTATTCAATCCCGATGCAATTTCTGTGTTTCATCAACACTCTGATACTCCACAGATTACAGAATGCCTCCACATGTGCATCGGAAACTGCTACTGGTCTTCCAGGGAACGATCAAAGCGTAGGCTGTTGGAGACATAACTCCCATGGCGGAAAGTGCGCATTGTGACTATTGTATTCAATCCCGATGCAATTTCTGTGTTTCATCAACACTCTGATAGTCCACAGATTACAGAATGCCTTCAGATGTGCATCGGAAACTACTACTGGTCTTCCAGGGAACGATCAAAACGTTGACTGTTTGACACATTACTCCCATGGAGGAAAGTGCGCATGGTGACTGTTGTATTCAATCCCGATGCAATTTCTGTGTTTCATCAACACTCTGATAGTCCACAAAGAACAGAAAGCCTCCAGATGTGCATCGGAAACTACTACTGGTCTTCCAGGGAACGATCAAACGTAGACTGTTAGAGACATTACTCCCATGGAGGAAAGTGCGCATGGTGACTGTTGTATTTAATCCCGATGGAATTACTGTGTTTCATCAACACTCTGATAGTCTACACATTACATAATGCCACCAGATGTGCATCAGAAACTACTAGTGGTCTTCCAGGGAACGATCAAAGCGTAGACTGTTTGAGACATTACTCCCATGGAGGAAAGTGCGCCTGGTGACTGTTGTATTCAATCCCGATGCAATATCTGTGTTTCATCAACACTCTAATAGTCCACAAATTACAGAATGCCTCCAGATGTGCATCGAAAACTACTACTGGTCTTCCAGGGAAAGATCAAAGCGTAGACTGTCTGAGACATTGCTCCCATGGCGGAAAATGCGCATAGTGACTATTGTATACAATCCCGATGCAATTTCTGTGTTTCATCAACACTCTAATAGTCAACAGAATGCCTCCAGATGTGCATCGGAAACTACTACTGGTCTTACAGGGAACGATCGAAGAATAGACTGTTTGAGCATTACTCCCACGGAGGAAAGTGCGCATGGTCACTGTTGTATTCAATCCCGATGCAATTACTGTGTTTCATCAACACTCTGATAGTCCACAGAGTACAGAAAGCCTCCAGATGTGCATCAGAAACTACTACTGGTCTTCCAGGGAACGATCAAAGCGTAGACTCTTGATACATTACTCCCAGGGAGGAAAGGGCGCATGGTGACTGTTGTATTCAATCCCGATGCAATTTCTGTGTTTCATCAACACTCTGATAGTCCACAGAGTACAGAATGCCTCGAGATGTGCATCGGAAACTACTACTGGTCGTACAGGGAACGATCAAATCATAGACTGTTTGAGAATTACTCCCATGGAGGAAAGTGCGCATGGTGACTGCTGTATTCTATCCCGAGGCAATTTCTGCGTTTCATCAACACTCTGATAGTCCACAGATTACAGAAAGCCCCCAGATGTGCATCTGAAACTACTACTGGTCTTCCAGGGAACGATCAAAGCGTAGACTGTTTGAGACATCACTCCCATGGAGGAAACTGCGCATGGTGACTGTTGTATTCAATCCCGATGCAATTTCTGTGTTTCATCAACACTCTGATACTCCACAGATTACAGAATGCCTCCAGAAGTGCATCGGAAACTACTACTGGTCTTCCAGGGAACGATCAAAGCGTAGACTGTTTGTTACATTACTCCCATGGAGGCAAGTGCGCATGGTGACTGTTGAATTCAATCCCGATGCAATTTCTGTGTTTCATCAACACTCTGATATTCCACAGATTACAGAATGCCTCCAGATGTGCATCGGAAACTACTACTGGTCTTCCAGGGAACGATCAAAGCGTAGACTGTTGAGACATTACCTTTATGGAGGAATGTGCGCATGGTGACTGTTGTATTCAATCCCGATGCAATTTCTGTGTTTCATCAACACTCTGATACTCCACAGATTACAGAATTTCTTCAGATGTGCATCAATAACTACTACTGGTCTTCCAGGGAACGATCAAAGCGTAAATTCTATGAAACATTACTCCCATGGAGGAAAGTGCGCATGGTGACTGTTGTATTCAATCCCGATGCAATTTGTGAGTTTCATCAACACTCTGATAGTCCACAAATTACGGAAAGCCTCCATATGTGCATCGGAAACTACTACTTCTCTTCCAGGGAACGATCAAAGCGTAGACTGTTAGAGAAATTACTCCCATGGAGTAAAGTGCGCATGGTGACTGTTGTATTCAATCCCGATGCAATTTCTGTGTTTCATCAACCCTCTGGTAGTCCACAGATTACAGAATGCCTCCAGATGTGCAATTGAAACTACTACTGGTCTACCAGGGAACGATCAAAGCGTAGACTGTTTGAGACATTACTACCATGAAGGAAACTGCGCATGGAGACTGTTGTATTCAATCCCGATGCAATTTCTGTGTTTCATCAACAATCTGATAGTCCACAGAGTACAGAAAGCCTCCAGATGTGCATCGGAAACTACTACTGGTCTTCCAGGGAACGATCAAATCGTAGACTGTTAGAGACATTACTCCCATGGAGGAAAGTGCGCATGGTGACTGTTGTATTCAATCCCGATGCAATTACTGTGTTTCATCAACACTCTGATAGTCCACAGATTACAGAATTTCTTCAGATGTGCATCAATAACTACTACTGGTCTTCCAGGGAACGATCAAAGCGTAGGCTGTTTTAGATATTAATCGCATGGAGGATAGTGCGCATGGTGACTGTTGTATTCAATCCCGATGCAGGTTCTGTGTTTCATCAACACTCTGATAGTCCACAGATTACAGAATGCCTCCAGGTGTGCATCGGAAGCTACTACTGGTCTTCCAGGGAACGATCAAAGCGTAGACTGTTGGAGACATTACTCCCATGGCGGAAATTGCGCATGGAGACTGTTGTATTCAATCCCGATGCAATTTCTGTGTTTCATCAACAATCTGATAGTCCACAGAGAACAGAAAGCCTCCAGATGTGCATCGGAAACTACTACTGGTCTTCCAGGGAACGATCAAATCGTAGACTGTTAGAGACATTACTCCCATGGAGGAAAGTGCGCATGGTGACTGTTGTATTCAATCCCGATGCAATTACTGTGTTTCATCAACACTCTGATAGTCCACAGATTACAGAATTTCTTCAGATGTGCATCAATAACTACTACTGGTCTTCCAGGGAACGATCAAAGCGTAGGCTGTTTTAGATATAAATTGCATGGAGGATAGTGCGCATGGTGACTGTTGTATTCAATCCCGATGCAGTTTCTGTGTTTCTTCAACACTCTGATAGTCCACAGATTACAGAATGCGTCCAGATGTGCACCGGAAACCACTACTGGTCTTCCAGGGAACGATCAAAGCGTAGACTGTGGGAGACATAACTCCCATGGAGGAAAGTGCGCATGGTGATTGTTGTATTCAATCCCGTTGCGATTTCTGTGTTTCATCAACACTCTGATCCTCCACAGATTACAGAATGCCTCCACATGTGCATCTGAAACTGCTACTGGTCTTCCAGGGAACGATCAAAGCGTAAACTATTTGAAACATTACTCCCATGGAGGAAAGTGCGCATGGTGACTGTTGTATTCAATCCCGATGCAATTTCTGTGTTTCATCAACACTCTGATAGTCCACAGATTACGAAAAGCCTACACATGTGCATCGGAAACTACTACTGGACTTCCAGGGAACGATCAAAACGTAGACTGTTTGAGACATTACTCCCATATAGGAAAGTGCGCATGGTGACTGTTGTATTCAATCCCGATGCAATTTCAGTGTTTCATCAACACTCTGATACTCCACAGATTACAGAATGCCTCCAGATGTGCATCGGAAACTATTACTGGTCTTCCAGGGAACGATCAAAGCGTAGACTGTTTGATACATTACTCCCATGGAGGAATGTGCGCATGGTGACTGTTGTATTCAATCCCGTTGCAATTTCTGTGTTTCATCAACACTCTGATATTCCACAGATTACGGAAACACTCCATATGTGCATCGGAAACTACTACTGGTCTTCCAGGGAACGATCAAAGCGTAGACTGTTAGAGACATTACTCCCATGGAGAAAAGTGCGCATGGTGACTGTTGTATTCAATCCCGATGCAATTTCTGTGTTTCATCAACACTCTGGTAGTCCACAGATTACAGAATGCCTCCAGATGTGCAATTGAAACTACTACTGGTCTTCCAGGGAACGATCAAAGCGTAGACTCTTGAGACATTACTTTTATGGAGGAATGTGCGCATGGTGACTGTTGTATTCAATCCCGATGCAATTTCTGTGTTTCATCAACACTCTGATACTCCACAGATTACAGAATGCCTCCACATGTGCATCGGAAACTGCTACTGGTTTTCCAGGGAACGATCAAAGCGTAAACTCTTTGAAACATTACTCCCATTTAGGAAAGTGCGCATGGTGATTGTTGTATTCAATCCCGATGCAATTTCTGTGTTTCATCAACACTCTGATAGTCCACAGATTACAGAATGCGTCCAGATGTGCACCGGAAACTACTACTGGTCTTCCAGGGAACGATCAAAGCGTAGACTGTTGGAGACATAACTCCCATGGCGGAAAGTGCGCATGGTGACTATTGTATTCAATCCCGAAGCAATTTCTGTGTTTCATCAACACTCTGATAGTCCACAGATTACAGAATGCCTTCAGATGTGCATCGGAAACTACTACTGGTCTTCCAGGGAACGATCAAAGCGTTGACTGTTTGAGACATTACTCCCATGGAGGAAAGTGCGCATGGAGACTGTTGTATTCAATCCCGATGCAATTTCTGTGTTTCATCAACACTCTGATAGTCCACAAAGAACAGAAAGCCTCCAGATGTGCATCGGAAACTACTACTGGTCTTCCAGGGAACGATCAAACATAGACTGTTAGAGACATTACTCCCATGGGGGAAAGTGCGCATGGTGACTGTTGTATTTAATCCCGATGGAATTACTGTGTTTCATCAACACT
This sequence comes from Schistocerca gregaria, assembly GCF_023897955.1. Classification (NCBI taxonomy): domain Eukaryota; kingdom Metazoa; phylum Arthropoda; class Insecta; order Orthoptera; family Acrididae; genus Schistocerca; species Schistocerca gregaria. The sequence goes on from NW_026061710.1 coordinate 21,268,369, forward strand.
CTGATAGTCTACACATTACATAATGCCACCAGATGTGCATCAGAAACTACTAGTGGTCTTCCAGGGAACGATCAAAGCGTAGACTGTTTGAGACATTACTCCCATGGAGGAAAGTGCGCCTGGTGACTGTTGTATTCAATCCCGATGCAATTTCTGTGTTTCATCAACACTCTGATAGTCCACAAATTACAGAATGCCTCCAGATGTGCATCGGAAACTACTACTGGTCTTCCAATGGAAGATCAAAGCGTAGACTGTCTCAGACATTGCTCCCATGGCGGAAAATGCGCATAGTGACTATTGTATTCAATCCCGATGCAATTTCTGTGTCTCATCAACACTCTAATAGTCAACAGAATGCCTCCAGATGTGCATCGGAAACTACTACTGGCCTTACAGGGAACGATCAAAGAATAGACTGTTTGAGAATTACTCCCACGGAGGAAAGTGCGCATGGTCACTGTTGTATTCAATCCCGATGCAATTACTGTGTTTCATCAACAGTCTGAAAGTCCACAAAGAACAGAAAGCCTCCAAATGTGCATCGGAAGCTACTACTGGTCTTCCAGGGAACGATCAAACGTAGACTGTTAGAGACATTACTCCCATGGAGGAAAGTGCGCATGGTGACTGTTGTATTTAATCCCAATGGAATTACTGTGTTTCATCAACACTCTGATAGTCTACACATTACATATTGCCACCAGATGTGCATCAGAAACTACTAGTGGTCTTCCAGGGAACGATCAAAGCGTAGACTGTTTGAGACATTACTCCCATGGAGGAAACTGCGCATGGAGACTGTTGTATTCAATCCCGATGCAATTTCTGTGTTTCATCAACACTCTGATAGTCCACAGAGTACAGAAAGCCTCCAGATGTGCATCGGAAACTACTACTGGTCTTCCAGGGAACGATCAAAGCGTAGACTGTTAGAGACATTAGTCCGATGGAGGAAAGTGCGCATGGTGACTGTTGTATTCAATCCCGATGCAATTACTGTGTTTCATCAACACTCTGATACTCCACAGATTACAGAATTTCTTCAGATGTGCATCAATAACTGCTACTGGTCTTCCAGGGAACGATCAAAGCGTAGGCTGTTTTAGATATTACTCGCATGGAGGATAGTGCGCATGGTGACTGTTGTATTCAATCCCGATGCAGTTTCTGTGTTTCATCAACACTCTGATAGTCCACAGATTACAGAATGCGTCCAGATGTGCACCGGAAACTACTATTAGTCTTCCAGGGAACGATCAAAGCGTAGACTGTGGGAGACATAACTCCCATGGTGGAAAGTGCGCATGGTGACTATTGTATTCAATCCCGATGCAATTTCTGTGTTTCATCAACACTCTGATTGTCCACAGATTACAGAATGCCTTCAGATGTGCATCGGAAACTACTACTGGTCTTCCAGGGAACGATCAAAGCGTTGACTATTGAGACATTACTCCCATGGAGGAAAGTGCGCATGGTGACTGTTGTATTCAATCCCGATGCAATTTCTGTGTTTCATCAACACTCTGATAGTCCACAAAGAACAGAAAGCCTCCACATGTGCATCGGAAACTGCTACTGGTCTTCCAGGGAACGATCAAAGCGTAAACTCTTTGAAACATTACTCCCGTTTAGGAAAGTGCCCATGGTGATTGTTGTATTCAATCCCGATGCAATTTCTGTGTTTCATCAACACTCTGATAGTCCACAGAGTACAGAAAGCCTCCAGATGTGCATCAGAAACTACTAGTGGTCTTCCAGGGAACGATCAAAGCGTAGACTGTTTGAGACATTACTCCCATGGAGGAAACTGCGCATGGAGACTGTTGTATTCAATCCCGATGCAATTACTGTGTTTCATCAACACTCTGATAGTCCACAGATTACAGAATTTCTTCAGATGTGCATCGGAAACTACTACTGGTCTTCCAGGGAACGATCAAAGCGTAGGCTGTTGGAGACATAACTCCCATGGCGGAAAGTGCGCATGGTGACTATTGTATTCAATCCCGATGCAATGTCTGTGTTTCATCAACACTCTGATAGTCCACAGACTACAGAATGCCTTCAGATGTGCATCGGAAACTACTACTGGTCTTCCAGGGAACGATCAAAGCGTTGACTGTTTGAGACATTACTCCCATGGAGGAAAGTGCGCATGGTGACTGTTGTATTCAATCCCGATGCAATTTCTGTGTTTCATCAACACTCTGATAGTCCACAAAGAACAGAAAGCCTCCAGATGTGCATCGGAAACTACTACTGGTCTTCCAGGGAACGATCAAACGTAGACTGTTAGAGACATTACTCCCATGGAGGAAAGTGCGCATGGTGACTGTTGTATTTAATCCCGATGGAATTACTGTGTTTCATCAACACTCTGATAGTCTACACATTACATAATGCCACCAGATGTGCATCAGAAACTACTAGTGGTCTTCCAGGGAACGATCAAAGCGTAGACTGTTTGAGACATTACTCCCATGGAGGAAAGTGCGCCTGGTGACTGTTGTATTCAATCCCGATGCAATATCTGTGTTTCATCAACACTCTGATATTCCACAAATTACAGAATGCCTCCAGATGTGCATCGGAAACTACTACTGGTCTTCCAGGGAAAGATCAAAGCGTAGACTGTCTGAGACATTGCTCCCATGGCGGAAAATGCGCATAGTGACTATTCTATACAATCCCGATGCAATTTCTGTGTTTCATCAACACTCTAATAGTCAACAGAATGCCTCCAGATGTGCATCGGAAACTACTACTGGTCTTACAGGGAACGATCGAAGAATAGACTGTTTGAGCATTACTCCCACGGAGGAAAGTGCGCATGGTCACTGTTGTATTCAATCCCTATGCAATTACTGTGTTTCATCAACACTCGGATAGTCCACAGAGTACAGAAAGCCTCCAGATGTGCATCAGAAACTACTACTGGTCTTCCAGGGAACGATCAAAGCGTAGACTCTTGATACATTACTCCCATGGAGGAAAGTGCGCATGGTGACTGTTGTATTCAATCCCGATGCAATTTCTGTGTTTCATCAACACTCTGATAGTCCACAGAGTACAGAATGCCTCCAGAAGTGCATCGGAAACTACTACTGGTCTTCCAGGGAACGATCAAAGAGTAGACTCTTTGTTACATTACTCCCATGGAGGCAAGTGCGCATGGTGTCTGTTGTATTCAATCCCGATGCAATTTCTGTGTTTCATCAACACTCTGATATTCCACAGATTACAGAATGCCTCCAGATGTGCATCGGAATCTGCTACTGGTCTTCCAGGGAACGATCAAACCGTAGACTGTTGAGACATTACTTTTATGGAGGAATGTGCGCATGGTGACTGTTGTATTCAATCCCGATGCAATTACTGTGTTTCATCAACACTCTGATAGTCCACAGATTACAGAATTTCTTCAGATGTGCATCAATAACTACTACTGGTCTTCCAGGGAACGATCAAAGCGTAGGCTGTTTTAGATATTAATCGCATGGAGGATAGTGCGCATGGTGACTGTTGTATTCAATCCCGATGCATTTTCTGTGTTTCATCAACACTCTGATAGTCCACAGATTACAGAATGCCTCCAGATGTGAATCGGAAGCTACTACTGATCTTCCAGGGAACGATCAAAGCGTAGACTGTTGGAGACATTACTCCCATGGCGGAAACTGCGCATGGAGACTGTTGTATTCAATCCCGATGCAATTTCTGTGTTTCATCAACACTCTGATAGTCCACAGAGAACAGAAAGCCTCCAGATGTGCATCGGAAACTACTACTGTTCTTCCAGGGAACGATCAAAGCGTAGACTGTTAGAGACATTACTCCCATGGAGGAAAGTGCGCATGGTGACTGTTGTATTTAATCCCGATGGAATTACTGTGCTTCATCAACACTCTGATAGTCTACACATTACAGCATGCCACCAGATGTGCATCAGAAACTACTAGTGGTCTTCCAGGGAACGATCAAATCGTAGACTGTTTGAGACATTACTCCTATGGAGGAAAGTGCGCCTGGTGACTGTTGTATTCAATCCCGATGCAATTTCTGTGTTTCATCAACACTCTGATAGTCCACAAATTACAGAATGCCTCCAGGTGTGCATCGGAAACTACTACTGGTCTTCCAAGGAAAGATCAAAGCGTAGACTGTCTGAGACATTACTCCCATGTCGGAAAGTGCGCATAGTGATTATTGTATTCAATCCCGATGCAATTTCTGTGTTTCATCAACACTCTAATAATCAACAGAATGCCTCCAGATGTGCATCGGACTCTACTACTGGTCTTACAGGGAACGGTCAAAGAATAGACGGTTTGAGAATTACTCCCATGGAGGAAAGTGAACATGGTGACTGTTGTATTCAATCCCGAGGCAATTTCTGTGTTTCATCAACACTCTGATAGTCCACAGATTACAGAAAGCCCCCAGATGTGCATCTGAAACTACTACTGGTTTTCCAGGGAACGATCAAAGCGTAGACTGTTAGAGAAATTACTCCCATGGAGTAAAGTGCGCATGGTGACTGTTGTATTCAATCCCGATGCAATTTCTGTGTTTCATCAACACTCTGGTAGTCCACAGATTACAGAATGCCTCCAGATGTGCAATTGAAACTACTACTGGTCTACCAGGGAACCATCAAAGCGTAGACTGTTTGAGACATTACTACCATGAAGGAAACTGCGCATGGAGACTGTTGTATTCAATCCCGATGCAATTTCTGTGTTTCATCAACACTCTGATAGTCCACAGAGTACAGAAAGCCTCCAGATGTGCATCGGAAACTACTACTGGTCTTCCAGGGAACGATCAAATCGTAGACTGTTAGAGACATTACTCCCATGGAGGAAAGTGCGCATGGTGACTGTTGTATTCAATCCCGATGCAATTACTGTGTTTCATCAACACTCTGATAGTCCACAGATTACAGAATTTCTTCAGATGTGCATCAATAACTACTACTGGTCTTCCAGGGAACGATCAAAGCGTAGGCTGTTTTAGATATTAATCGCATGGAGGATAGTGCGCATGGTGACTGTTGTATTCAATCCCGATGCATTTTCTGTGTTTCATCAACACTCTGATAGTCCACAGATTACAGAATGCCTCCAGATGTGAATCGGAAGCTACTACTGATCTTCCAGGGAACGATCAAAGCGTAGACTGTTGGAGACATTACTCCCATGGCGGAAACTGCGCATGGAGACTGTTGTATTCAATCCCGATGCAATTTCTGTGTTTCATCAACACTCTGATAGTCCACAGAGAACAGAAAGCCTCCAGATGTGCATCGGAAACTACTACTGTTCTTCCAGGGAACGATCAAAGCGTAGACTGTTAGAGACATTACTCCCATGGAGGAAAGTGCGCATGGTGACTGTTGTATTTAATCCCGATGGAATTACTGTGCTTCATCAACACTCTGATAGTCTACACATTACAGCATGCCACCAGATGTGCATCAGAAACTACTAGTGGTCTTCCAGGGAACGATCAAATCGTAGACTGTTTGAGACATTACTCCTATGGAGGAAAGTGCGCCTGGTGACTGTTGTATTCAATCCCGATGCAATTTCTGTGTTTCATCAACACTCTGATAGTCCACAAATTACAGAATGCCTCCAGGTGTGCATCGGAAACTACTACTGGTCTTCCAAGGAAAGATCAAAGCGTAGACTGTCTGAGACATTACTCCCATGTCGGAAAGTGCGCATAGTGATTATTGTATTCAATCCCGATGCAATTTCTGTGTTTCATCAACACTCTAATAATCAACAGAATGCCTCCAGATGTGCATCGGACTCTACTACTGGTCTTACAGGGAACGGTCAAAGAATAGACGGTTTGAGAATTACTCCCATGGAGGAAAGTGAACATGGTGACTGTTGTATTCAATCCCGAGGCAATTTCTGTGTTTCATCAACACTCTGATAGTCCACAGATTACAGAAAGCCCCCAGATGTGCATCTGAAACTACTACTGGTTTTCCAGGGAACGATCAAAGCGTAGACTGTTTGAGAATTACTCCCATGGAGGAAAGTGCGCATGGTGACTGTTGTATTCAATCCCGATGCAATTTCTGTGTTTCATCAACATTCTGATAGTCCACAGATTACAGAGTGCCTCCAGATGTTCATCGTAAACCTCTACTGGTCTTCCAGGGAACCATCAAAACGTAGACTGTTTGAGACATTACTCCCATGGAGGAAACTGCACATGGAGACTCTTGTATTCAATCCCGATGCAATTTCTGTGTTTCATCAAAACTCTGATACTCCACAGATTACAGAAAGCCCCCAGATGTGCATCTGAAACTACTACTGGTCTTCCAGGGAACGATCAAAGCGTAGACTGTTTGAGACATCACTCCCATGGAGGAAACTGCGCATGGTGTCTGTTGTATTCATTCCCGATGCAATTTCTGTGTTTCATCAACACTCTGATAGTCCACAGATTACAGAATGCCACCAGATGTGCATCGGAAACTACTACTGGTCTTACAGGGAACGATCAAAGCATAGACTGTTTGAGAATTACTCCCATGGAGGAAAGTGCGCATGGTGACTGTTGTATTCAATCCCGATGCAATTTCTGTGTTTCATCAACACTCTGATACTCCACAGATTACAGAATGCCTCCACATGTGCATCGGAAAGTGCTACTGGTCTTCCAGGGAACGATCAAAGCGTAAACTCTTTGAAACATTACTCCCATGGAGGAAAGTGCGCATGTTGACTGTTGTATTCAATCCCGATGCAATTTCTGTGTTTCATCAACACTCTGATAGTCCACAGATTACGGAAAGCCTCCATATGTGCATCGGAAACTACTACTGGTCTTCCAGGGAACGATCAAAGCGTAGACTGTCTGAGACATTACTCCCATGGCGGAAAGTGCGCATAGTGATTATTGTATACAATCCCGATGCAATTTCTGTGTTTCATCAACACTCTGATAGTCCACAGAGAACAGAATGCCTCCAGATGTGCATCGGAAACTACTACTGGTCTTCCAGGGAACGATCAAAGCGTAGACTGTCTGAGACATTACTCCCATGGCGGAAAGTGCGCATAGTGATTATTGTATACAATCCCGATGAAACTTCTGTGTTTCATCAACACTCTGATAGTCCACAGAGAACAGAAAGCCTCCAGATGTGCATCGGAAACTACTACTGGTCTTCCAGGGAACGAGCAAAGCGTAGACTGTTAGAGACATTACTCCCATGGAGGAAAGTGCGCATGGTGACTGTTGTATTTAATCCCGATTGAATTACTGTGTTTCATCAACACTCTCATAGTCTACACATTACAGAATGCCACCAGATGTGCATCAGAAACTACTAGTGGTCTTCCAGGGAAAGATCAAAGCGTAGACTGTCTGAGACATTACTCCCATGGCGGAAAGTGCGCATAGTGATTATTGTATTCAATCCCGATGCAATTTCTGTGTTTCATCAACACTCTAATAATCAACAGAATGCCTCCAGATGTGCATCGGACTCTACTACTGGTCTTACAGGGAACGGTCAAAGAATAGACGGTTTGAGAATTACTCCCATGGAGGAAAGTGAACATGGTGACTGTTGTATTCAATCCCGATGCAATTACTGTGTTTCGTCAACACTCTGATAGTCCACAGAGTACAGAATGCCTCGAGATGTGCATCGGAAACTACTACTGGTCTTACAGGGAACGATCAAATCATAGACTGTTTGAGAATTACTCCCATGGAGGAAAGTGCGCATGGTGACTGTTGTATTCAATCCCGATGCAATTTCTGTGTTTCATCAACATTCTGATAGTCCACAGATTACAGAATGCCTCCAGATGTTCATCGTAAACCTCTACTGGTCTTCCAGGGAACCATCAAAACGTAGACTGTTTGAGACATTACTCCCATGGAGGAAACTGCACATGGAGACTCTTGTATTCAATCCCGATGCAATTTCTGTGTTTCATCAACACTCTGATACTCCACAGATTACAGAAAGCCCCCAGATGTGCATCTGAAACTACTACTGGTCTTCCAGGGAACGATCAAAGCGTAGACGGTTTGAGACATCACTCCCATGGAGGAAACTGCGCATGGTGTCTGTTGTATTCATTCCCGATGCAATTTCTGTGTTTCATCAACACTCTGATAGTCCACAGATTACAGAATGCCACCAGATGTGCATCGGAAACTACTACTGGTCTTACAGGGAACGATCAAAGCATAGACTGTTTGAGAATTACTCCCATGGAGGAAAGTGCGCATGGTGACTGTTGTATTCAATCCCGATGCAATTTCTGTGTTTCATCAACACTCTGATACTCCACAGATTACAGAATGCCTCCACATGTGCATCGGAAAGTGCTACTGGTCTTCCAGGGAACGATCAAAGCGTAAACTCTTTGAAACATTACTCCCATGGAGGAAAGTGCGCATGTTGACTGTTGTATTCAATCCCGATGCAATTTCTGTGTTTCATCAACACTCTGATAGTCCACAGAGTACAGAAAGCCTCCATATGTGCATCGGAAACTACTACTGGTCTTCCAGGGAACGATCAAAGCGTAGACTGTCTGAGACATTACTCCCATGGCGGAAAGTGCGCATAGTGATGATTGTATACAATCCCGATGCAATTTCTGTGTTTCATCAACACTCTGATAGTCCACAGAGAACAGAAAGCCTCCAGATGTGCATCGGAAACTACTACTGGTCTTCCAGGGAACGAGCAAAGCGTAGACTGTTAGAGACATTACTCCCATGGAGGAAAGTGCGCATGGTGACTGTTGTATTTAATCCCGATTGAATTACTGTGTTTCATCAACACTCTGATAGTCTGCACATTACAGAATGCCACCAGATGTGCATCAGAAACTACTAGTGGTCTTCCAGGGAAAGATCAAAGCGTAGACTGTCTGAGACATTACTCCCATGGCGGAAAGTGCGCATAGTGATTATTGTATACAATCCCGATGCAATTTCTGTGTTTCATCAACACTCTGATAGTCCACAGATTACAGAATGCCTTCAGATGTGCATCGGAAACTACTACTGGTCTTCCAGGGAACCATCAAAACGTAGACTGTTTGAGACATTACTCCCATGGAGGAAACTGCGCATGGAGACTCTTGTATTCAATCCCGATGCAATTTCTGTGTTTTATCAACACTCTGATACTCCACAGATTACAGAATGCCTCCAGATGTGCATCGGAAACTACTACTGCTCTTCCAGGGAAAGATCAAAGCGTAGACTGTCAGAGACATTACTCCCATGGCGGAAAGTGCGCATGGTGACTGTTGTATTCAATCCCGATGCAATTTCTGTGTTTCATCAACACTCTGATAGTCCACAGAGTACGGAATGCCTCGAGATGTGCATCGGAAACTACTACTGGTCTTACAGGGAACGATCAAAGCATAGACTGTTTGAGAATTACTCCCATGGAGGAAAGTGCGCATGGTGACTGCTGTATTCTATCCCGAGGAAAATTTCTGTGTTTCATCCACACTCTGATAGTCCACAGATTACAGAAAGCCCCCAGACGTGCATCTGAAACTACTACTGGTCTTCCAGGGAACGATCAAAGCGTAGACTGTTTGAGACATCACTCCCATGGAGGAAACTGCGCATGGTGTCTGTTGTATTCATTCCCGATGCAATTTCTGTGTTTCATCAACACTCTTATAGTCCACAGATTACAGAATGCCTCCACATGTGCATCGGAAACTGCTACTGGTCTTCCAGGGAACGATCAAAGCGTAAACTCTTTGAAACATTACTCCCATGGAGGAAAGTGCGCATGTTGACTGTTGTATTCAATCACGATGCAATTTCAGTGTTTCATCAACACTCTGATAGTCCACAGATTACGGAAAGCCTCCATATGTGCATCGGAAACTACTACTGGTCTTCCAGGGAACGATCAAAGCGTAGACTGTTAGAGACATTATTCCCATTTAGTAAAGTGCGCATGGTGACTGTTGTATTCAATCCCGATGCAATTTCTGTGTTTAATCAACACTCTGGTAGTCCACAGATTACAGAATGCCTCCAGATATGCAATTGAAACTACTACTGGTCTACCAGCGAACGATCAAAGCGTAGACTGTTTGAGACATTACTCCCATGGAGGAAACTGCGCATGGAGACTGTTGTATTCAATCAAGATGCAATTTCTGTGTTTCATCAACACTCTGATAGTCCACAGAGTACAGAAAGCCTCCAGATGTGCATCGAAAACTACTACTGATCTTCCAGGGAACGAACAAAGCGTAGACTGTTAGAAACATTACTCCCATGGAGGAAAGTGCGCATGGTGACTGTTGTATTTAATTCCGATGCAATTACTGTGTTTCATCAACACTCTGATAGTCCACAGATTACAGAATTTCTTCAGATATGCATAAATAACTACTACAGGTCTTCCAGGGAACGATCAAAGCGTAGGCTGTTTTAGATATTACTCGCATGGAGGATAGTGCGCATGGTGACTGTTGTATTCAATCCCAATGCAATTTCTGTGTTTCATCAACACTCTGATAGTCCACAGATTACAGAATGCCTCCAGATGTGAATCGGGAACTACTACTGGTCTTCCAGGGAACGATCAAAGCGTAGACTGTTGGAGACATTACTCCCATGGCGGAAAGTGCGCATGGTGACTATTGTATTCAATCCCGATGCAATTTCTGTGTTTCATCAACACTCTGATAGTCCACAGATTACAGAATGCCTTCAGATGTGCATCACAAACTACTACTGGTCTTCTAGGGAACGATCAAAGCGTTGAATGTTTGAGACATTACTCCCATGGAGGAAAGTGCGCATGGTGACAGTTGTATTCAATCCCGATGCAATTTCTGTGTTTCTTCAACACTCTGATAGTCCACAGAGAACAGAAAGCCTGCAGATGTGCATCGGAAACTACTACTGGTCTTCCAGGGAACGAGCAAAGCGTAGACTGTTAGAGACATTACTCCCATGGAGGAAGGTGCGCATGGTGACTGTTGTATTTAATCCCGATTGAATTACTGTGTTTCATCAACACTCTGATAGTCTTCACATTACAGAATGCCACCAGATGTGCATCAGAAACTACTAGTGGTCTTCCAGGGAACGATCAAAGCGTAGACTGTTTGAGACATTACTCCCATGGAGAAAAATGCGCCTGGTGACTGTTGTATTCAATCCCGATGCAATTTCTGTGTTTCATCATACACTCTGATAGTCCACAAATTACAGAATGCCTCCAGATATGCATCGGAAACTACTACTGGTCTTCCAGGGAAAGATCAAAGCGTAGACCGTCTGAGACATTACTCCCATGGCGGAAAGTGCGCATAGTGACTAATGTATACAATCCCGATGCAATTTCTGTGTTTCATCAACACTCTGATAGTCCACAGATTACAGAATGCCTTCAGATGTGCATCGGAAACTACTACTGGTCTTCCAGGGAACCATCAAATCGTAGACTGTTTGAGACATTACTCCCATGGAGGAAACTGCGCATGGAGACTCTTGTATTCAATCCCGATGCAATTTCTGTGTTTTATCAACACTCTGATACTCCACAGATTACAGGATGCCTCCAGATGTGCATCGGAAACTACTACTGGTCTTCCAGGGAAAGATCAAAACGTAGACTGTCTGAGACATTACTCCCATGGCGGAAAGTGCGCATAGTGACTATTGTATACAATCCCGATGCAATTTCTGCGTTTCATCAACACTCTGATAGTCCACAGATTACAGAATGTCTCCAGATGTTCAACGTAAACCTCTACTGGTCTTCCAGGGAACCATCAAAACGTAGACTGTTTGAGACATTACTCCCATGGAGGAAACTGCGCATAGTGAATGTTGTATTCAATCCCGATGCAATTACTGTGTTTCATCAACACTCTGATAGTCCACAGATTACAGAATTTCTTCAGATGTGCATCAATAACTACTACTGGTCTTCCAGGGAACGATCAAAGCGTAGGCTGTTTTAGATATTAATCGCATGGAGGATAGTGCGCATGGTGACTGTTGTATTCAATCCCGATGCATTTTCTGTGTTTCATCAACACTCTGATAGTCCACAGATTACAGAATGCCTCCAGATGTGAATCGGAAGCTACTACTGATCTTCCAGGGAACGATCAAAGCGTAGACTGTTGGAGACATTACTCCCATGGCGGAAACTGCGCATGGAGACTGTTGTATTCAATCCCGATGCAATTTCTGTGTTTCATCAACACTCTGATAGTCCACAGAGAACAGAAAGCCTCCAGATGTGCATCGGAAACTACTACTGTTCTTCCAGGGAACGATCAAAGCGTAGACTGTTAGAGACATTACTCCCATGGAGGAAAGTGCGCATGGTGACTGTTGTATTTAATCCCGATGGAATTACTGTGCTTCATCAACACTCTGATAGTCTACACATTACAGCATGCCACCAGATGTGCATCAGAAACTACTAGTGGTCTTCCAGGGAACGATCAAATCGTAGACTGTTTGAGACATTACTCCTATGGAGGAAAGTGCGCCTGGTGACTGTTGTATTCAATCCCGATGCAATTTCTGTGTTTCATCAACACTCTGATAGTCCACAAATTACAGAATGCCTCCAGGTGTGCATCGGAAACTACTACTGGTCTTCCAAGGAAAGATCAAAGCGTAGACTGTCTGAGACATTACTCCCATGTCAGAGAGTGCGCATAGTGATTATTGTATTCAATCCCGATGCAATTTCTGTGTTTCATCAACACTCTAATAATCAACAGAATGCCTCCAGATGTGCATCGGACTCTACTACTGGTCTTACAGGGAACGGTCAAAGAATAGACGGTTTGAGAATTACTCCCATGGAGGAAAGTGAACATGGTGACTGTTGTATTCAATCCCGATGCAATTACTGTGTTTCGTCAACACTCTGATAGTCCACAGAGTACAGAATGCCTCGAGATGTGCATCGGAAACTACTACTGGTCTTACAGGGAACGATCAAAGCATAGACTGTTTGAGAATTACTCCCATGGAGGAAAGTGCGCATGGTGACTGCTGTATTCTATCCCGAGGCAATTTCTGTGTTTCATCAACACTCTGATAGTCCACAGATTACAGAAAGCCCCCAGATGTGCATCTGAAACTACTACTGGTTTTCCAGGGAACGATCAAAGCGTAGACTGTTTGAGAATTACTCCCATGGAGGAAAGTGCGCATGGTGACTGTTGTATTCAATCCCGATGCAATTTCTGTGTTTCATCAACATTCTGATAGTCCACAGATTACAGAGTGCCTCCAGATGTTCATCGTAAACTTCTACTGGTCTTCCAGGGAACCATCAAAACGTAGACTGTTTGAGACATTACTCCCATGGAGGAAACTGCACATGGAGACTCTTGTATTCAATCCCGATGCAATTTCTGTGTTTCATCAAAACTCTGATACTCCACAGATTACAGAAAGCCCCCAGATGTGCATCTGAAACTACTACTGGTCTTCCAGGGAACGATCAAAGCGTAGACTGTTTGAGACATCACTCCCATGGAGGAAACTGCGCATGGTGTCTGTTGTATTCATTCCCGATGCAATTTCTGTGTTTCATCAACACTCTGATAGTCCACAGATTACAGAATGCCACCAGATGTGCATCGGAAACTACTACTGGTCTTACAGGGAACGATCAAAGCATAGACTGTTTGAGAATTACTCCCATGGAGGAAAGTGCGCATGGTGACTGTTGTATTCAATCCCGATGCAATTTCTGTGTTTCATCAACACTCTGATACTCCACAGATTACAGAATGCCTCCACATGTGCATCGGAAAGTGCTACTGGTCTTCCAGGGAACGATCAAAGCGTAAACTCTTTGAAACATTACTCGCATGGAGGAAAGTGCGCATGTTGACTGTTGTATTCAATCCCGATGCAATTTCTGTGTTTCATCAACACTCTGATAGTCCACAGATTACGGAAAGCCTCCATATGTGCATCGGAAACTACTACTGGTCTTCCAGGGAACGATCAAAGCGTAGACTGTCTGAGACATTACTCCCATGGCGGAAAGTGCGCATAGTGATTATTGTATACAATCCCGATGCAATTTCTGTGTTTCATCAACACTCTGATAGTCCACAGAGAACAGAATGCCTCCAGATGTGCATCGGAAACTACTACTGGTCTTCCAGGGAACGATCAAAGCGTAGACTGTCTGAGACATTACTCCCATGGCGGAAAGTGCGCATAGTGATTATTGTATACAATCCCGATGAAACTTCTGTGTTTCATCAACACTCTGATAGTCCACAGAGAACAGAAAGCCTCCAGATGTGCATCGGAAACTACTACTGGTCTTCCAGGGAACGAGCAAAGCGTAGACTGTTAGAGACATTACTCCCATGGAGGAAAGTGCGCATGGTGACTGTTGTATTTAATCCCGATTGAATTACTGTGTTTCATCAACACTCTCATAGTCTACACATTACAGAATGCCACCAGATGTGCATCAGAAACTACTAGTGGTCTTCCAGGGAAAGATCAAAGCGTAGACTCTCTGAGACATTACTCCCATGGCGGAAAGTGCGCATAGTGATTATTGTATTCAATCCCGATGCAATTTCTGTGTTTCATCAACACTCTAATAATCAACAGAATGCCTCCAGATGTGCATCGGTCTCTACTACTGGTCTTACAGGGAACGGTCAAAGAATAGACGGTTTGAGAATTACTCCCATGGAGGAAAGTGAACATGGTGACTGTTGTATTCAATCCCGATGCAATTACTGTGTTTCGTCAACACTCTGATAGTCCACAGAGTACAGAATGCCTCGAGATGTGCATCGGAAACTACTACTGGTCTTACAGGGAACGATCAAATCATAGACTGTTTGAGAATTACTCCCATGGAGGAAAGTGCGCATGGTGACTGTTGTATTCAATCCCGATGCAATTTCTGTGTTTCATCAACATTCTGATAGTCCACAGATTACAGAATGCCTCCAGATGTTCATCGTAAACCTCTACTGGTCTTCCAGGGAACCATCAAAACGTAGACTGTTTGAGACATTACTCCCATGGAGGAAACTGCACATGGAGACTCTTGTATTCAATCCCGATGCAATTTCTGTGTTTCATCAACACTCTGATACTCCACAGATTACAGAAAGCCCCCAGATGTGCATCTGAAACTACTACTGGTCTTCCAGGGAACGATCAAAGCGTAGACGGTTTGAGACATCACTCCCATGGAGGAAACTGCGCATGGTGTCTGTTGTATTCATTCCCGATGCAATTTCTGTGTTTCATCAACACTCTGATAGTCCACAGATTACAGAATGCCACCAGATGTGCATCGGAAACTACTACTGGTCTTACAGGGAACGATCAAAGCATAGACTGTTTGAGAATTACTCCCATGGAGGAAAGTGCGCATGGTGACTGTTGTATTCAATCCCGATGCAATTTCTGTGTTTCATCAACACTCTGATACTCCACAGATTACAGAATGCCTCCACATGTGCATCGGAAAGTGCTACTGGTCTTCCAGGGAACGATCAAAGCGTAAACTCTTTGAAACATTACTCCCATGGAGGAAAGTGCGCATGTTGACTGTTGTATTCAATCCCGATGCAATTTCTGTGTTTCATCAACACTCTGATAGTCCACAGAGTACAGAAAGCCTCCATATGTGCATCGGAAACTACTACTGGTCTTCCAGGGAACGATCAAAGCGTAGACTGTCTGAGACATTACTCCCATGGCGGAAAGTGCGCATAGTGATTATTGTATACAATCCCGATGCAATTTCTGTGTTTCATCAACACTCTGATAGTCCACAGAGAACAGAAAGCCTCCAGATGTGCATCGGAAACTACTACTGGTCTTCCAGGGAACGAGCAAAGCGTAGACTGTTAGAGACATTACTCCCATGGAGGAAAGTGCGCATGGTGACTGTTGTATTTAATCCCGATTGAATTACTGTGTTTCATCAACACTCTGATAGTCTGCACATTACAGAATGCCACCAGATGTGCGTCAGAAACTACTAGTGGTCTTCCAGGGAAAGATCAAAGCGTAGACTGTCTGAGACATTACTCCCATGGCGGAAAGTGCGCATAGTGATTATTGTATACAATCCCGATGCAATTTCTGTGTTTCATCAACACTCTGATAGTCCACAGATTACAGAATGCCTTCAGATGTGCATCGGAAACTACTACTGGTCTTCCAGGGAACCATCAAAACGTAGACTGTTTGAGACATTACTCCCATGGAGGAAACTGCGCATGGAGACTCTTGTATTCAATCCCGATGCAATTTCTGTGTTTTATCAACACTCTGATACTCCACAGATTACAGAATGCCTCCAGATGTGCATCGGAAACTACTACTGCTCTTCCAGGGAAAGATCAAAGCGTAGACTGTCTGAGACATTACTCCCATGGCGGAAAATGCGCATGGTGACTGTTGTATTCAATCCCGATGCAATTTCTGTGTTTCATCAACACTCTGATAGTCCACAGAGTACGGAATGCCTCGAGATGTGCATCGGAAACTACTACTGGTCTTACAGGGAACGATCAAAGCATAGACTGTTTGAGAATTACTCCCATGGAGGAAAGTGCGCATGGTGACTGCTGTATTCTATCCCGAGGAAAATTTCTGTGTTTCGTCCACACTCTGATAGTCCACAGATTACAGAAAGCCCCCAGACGTGCATCTGAAACTACTACTGGTCTTCCAGGGAACGATCAAAGCGTAGACTGTTTGAGACATCACTCCCATGGAGGAAACTGCGCATGGTGTCTGTTGTATTCATTCCCGATGCAATTTCTGTGTTTCATCAACACTCTTATAGTCCACAGATTACAGAATGCCTCCACATGTGCATCGGAAACTGCTACTGGTCTTCCAGGGAACGATCAAAGCGTAAACTCTTTGAAACATTACTCCCATGGAGGAAAGTGCGCATGTTGACTGTTGTATTCAATCACGATGCAATTTCTGTGTTTCATCAACACTCTGATAGTCCACAGATTACGGAAAGCCTCCATATGTGCATCGGAAACTACTACTGGTCTTCCAGGGAACGATCAAAGCGTAGACTGTTAGAGACATTATTCCCATTTAGTAAAGTGCGCATGGTGACTGTTGTATTCAATCCCGATGCAATTTCTGTGTTTAATCAACACTCTGGTAGTCCACAGATTACAGAATGCCTCCAGATATGCAATTGAAACTACTACTGGTCTACCAGCGAACGATCAAAGCGTAGACTGTTTGAGACATTACTCCCATGGAGGAAACTGCGCATGGAGACTGTTGTATTCAATCAAGATGCAATTTCTGTGTTTCATCAACACTCTGATAGTCCACAGAGTACAGAAAGCCTCCAGATGTGCATCGAAAACTACTACTGATCTTCCAGGGAACGAACAAAGCGTAGACTGTTAGAAACATTACTCCCATGGAGGAAAGTGCGCATGGTGACTGTTGTATTTAATTCCGATGCAATTACTGTGTTTCATCAACACTCTGATAGTCCACAGATTACAGAATTTCTTCAGATATGCATCAATAACTACTACAGGTCTTCCAGGGAACGATCAAAGCGTAGGCTGTTTTAGATATTACTCGCATGGAGGATAGTGCGCATGGTGACTGTTGTATTCAATCCCAATGCAATTTCTGTGTTTCATCAACACTCTGATAGTCCACAGATTACAGAATGCCTCCAGATGTGAATCGGGAACTACTACTGGTCTTCCAGGGAACGATCAAAGCGTAGACTGTTGGAGACATTACTCCCATGGCGGAAGGTGCGCATGGTGACTATTGTATTCAATCCCGATGCAATTTCTGTGTTTCATCAACACTCTGATAGTCCACAGATTACAGAATGCCTTCAGATGTGCATCACAAACTACTACTGGTCTTCTAGGGAACGATCAAAGCGTTGAATGTTTGAGACATTACTCCCATGGAGGAAAGTGCGCATGGTGACAGTTGTATTCAATCCCGATGCAATTTCTGTGTTTCTTCAACACTCTGATAGTCCACAGAGAACAGAAAGCCTGCAGATGTGCATCGGAAACTACTACTGGTCTTCCAGGGAACGAGCAAAGCGTAGACTGTTAGAGACATTACTCCCATGGAGGAAGGTGCGCATGGTGACTGTTGTATTTAATCCCGATTGAATTACTGTGTTTCATCAACACTCTGATAGTCTTCACATTACAGAATGCCACCAGATGTGCATCAGAAACTACTAGTGGTCTTCCAGGGAACGATCAAAGCGTAGACTGTTTGAGACATTACTCCCATGGAGAAAAATGCGCCTGGTGACTGTTGTATTCAATCCCGATGCAATTTCTGTGTTTCATCATACACTCTGATAGTCCACAAATTACAGAATGCCTCCAGATATGCATCGGAAACTACTACTGGTCTTCCAGGGAAAGATCAAAGCGTAGACCGTCTGAGACATTACTCCCATGGCGGAAAGTGCGCATAGTGACTAATGTATACAATCCCGATGCAATTTCTGTGTTTCATCAACACTCTGATAGTCCACAGATTACAGAATGCCTTCAGATGTGCATCGGAAACTACTACTGGTCTTCCAGGGAACCATCAAATCGTAGACTGTTTGAGACATTACTCCCATGGAGGAAACTGCGCATGGAGACTCTTGTATTCAATCCCGATGCAATTTCTGTGTTTTATCAACACTCTGATACTCCACAGATTACAGGATGCCTCCAGATGTGCATCGGAAACTACTACTGGTCTTCCAGGGAAAGATCAAAACGTAGACTGTCTGAGACATTACTCCCATGGCGGAAAGTGCGCATAGTGACTATTGTATACAATCCCGATGCAATTTCTGTGTTTCATCAACACTCTGATAGTCCACAGATTACAGAATGTCTCCAGATGTTCATCGTAAACCTCTACTGGTCTTCCAGGGAACCATCAAAACGTAGACTGTTTGAGACATTACTCCCATGGAGGAAACTGCGCATAGTGACTGTTGTATTCAATCCCAATGCAATTTCTGTGTTTCATCAACACTCTGATAGTCCACAGATTACAGAATGCCTTCAGATGTGCATCGGAAACTACTACTGGTCTTCCAGGGAACCATCAAAACGTAGACTGTTTGTGACATTACTCCCATGGAGAAAAATGCGCCTGGTGACTCTTGTATTCAATCCCGATGCAATTTCTGTGTTTCATCATACACTCTGATACTCCACAGATTACAGAGTGCCTCCAGATGTGCATCGGAAACTACTACTGGTCTTCCAGGGAAAGATCAAAGCGTAGACTGTCTGAGACATTACTCCCATGGCGGAAAGTGCGCATAGTGACTAATGTATACAATCCCGATGCAATTTCTGTGTTTCATCAACACTCTGATAGTCCACAGATTACAGAATGCCTCCAGATGTTCATCGTATACCTCTACTGGTCTTCCAGGGAACCATCTAAACGTAGACTGCTTGAGACATTACTCCCATGGAGGAAACTGCGCATGGAGACTCTTGTATTCAATCCCGATGCAATTTCTGTGTTTCATCAACACTCTGATACTCCACAGATTACAGAATGCCTCCAGATGTGCATCGGAAACTACTACTGGTCTTCCAGGGAACGATCAAAGCGTAGACTGTTTGATACATTACTCCCATGGAGGAAAGTGCGCATGGCGACTGTTGTATTCAATCCCCATGCAATCTCTGTGTTTCATCAACACTCTGATATTCCACAGATTACAGAATGCCTCCAGATGTGCATCGGAAACTACTACTGGTCTTCCAGGGAAAGATAAAAGCGTAGACTGTCTGAGACATTACGCCCATGGCGGAAAGTGCGCATAGTGACTATTGTATACAATCCCGATGCAATTTCTGTGTTTCATCAACACTCTGATAGTCCACAGATTACAGAATGCCTTCAGATGTGCATCGGAAACTACTACTGGTCTTCCAGGGAACCATCAAAACGTAGGCTGTTTGAGACATTACTCCCATGGAGGAAACTGCGCATGGAGACTCTTGTATTCAATCCTGATGCAATTTCTGTGTTTCATCAACACTCTGATACTCCACAGATTACAGAATTCCTCCAGATGTGCATCGGAAACTACTACTGGTCTTCCAGAGAAAGATCAAAGCGTAGACTGTCTGAGACATTACTCCCATGGCGGAAAGTGCGCATAGTGACTATTGTATGAAATCCCGATGCAATTTCTGTGTTTCATCAACACTCTGATAGTCCACAGAGTACAGAATGCCTCGAGATGTGCATCAGAAACTACTACTGGTCTTACAGGGAACGATCAAAGCATAGACTGTTTGAGAATTACTCCCATGGAGGAAAGTGCGCATGGTGACTGCTGTATTCTATCCCGAGGAAAATTTCTGTGTTTCATCAACACTCTGATAGTCCACAGATTACAGAAAGCCCCCAGATGTGCATCTGAAACTACTACTGGTCTTCCAGGGAACGATCAAAGTGTAGACTAATTGAGACATCACTCCCATGGAGGAAACTGGAGCATGGTGTCTGTTGTATTCATTCCCGATGCAATTTCTGTGTTTCATCAACACTCTGATAGTCCACAGATTACAGAATGCCACCAGATGTGCATCGGAAACTACTACTGGTCTTACAGGGAACGATCAAAGCATTGACTGTTTGAGAATTACTCCCATGGAGGAAAGTGCGCATGGTGACTGTTGTATTCAATCCCGATGCAATTTCTGTGTTTCATCAACATTCTGATAGTCCACAGATTACAGAATGCATCCAGATGTTCATCGTAAACCTCTACTGGTCTTCCAGGGAACCATCAAAACATAGACTGTTTGAGACATTACTCCCATGGAGGAAACTGCACATGGAGACTCTTGTATTCAATCCCGATGCAATTTCTGTGTTTCATCAACACTCTGATACTCCACAGATTACAGAAAGCCCCCAGATGTGCATCTGAAACTACTACTGGTCTTCCAGGGAACGATCAAAGCGTAGACTGTTTGAGACATCACTCCCATGGAGGAAACTGCGCATGGTGTCTGTTGTATTCATTCCCGATTCAATTTCTGTGTTTCATCAACACTCTGATAGTCCACAGATTACAGAATGCCACCAGATGTGCATCGGAAACTACTACTGGTCTTACAGGGAACGATCAAAGCATAGACTGTTTGAGAATTACTCCCATGGAGGAAAGTGCGCATGGTGAATGTTGTATTCAATCCCGATGCAATTTCTGTGTTTCATCAACACTCTGATACTCCACAGATTACAGAATGCCTCCACATGTGCATCGGAAACTGCTACTGGTCTTCCAGGGAACGATCAAAGCGTAAACTCTTTGAAACATTACTCCCATGGAGGAAAGTGCGCATGTTGACTGTTGTATTCAATCCCGGTGCAATTTCTGAGTTTCATCAACACTCTGATAGTCCACAGATTACGGAAAGCCTCCATATGTGCATCGGAAACTACTACTGGTCTTCCAGGGAACGATCAAAGCGTAGACTGTTAGAGACATTATTCCCATTTAGTAAAGTGCGCATGGTGACTGTTGTATTCAATCCCGATGCAATTTCTGTGTTTAATCAACAGTCTGGTAGTCCACAGATTACAGAATTTCTTCAGATATGCATCAATAACTACTACAGGTCTTCCAGGGAACGATCAAAGCGTAGGCTGTTTTAGATATTTCTCGCATGGAGGATAGTGCGCATGGTGACTGTTGTATTCAATCCCAATGCAATTTCTGTGTTTCATCAACACTCTGATAGTCCACAGATTACAGAATGCCTCCAGATGTGAATCGGAAACTACTACTGGTCTTCCAGGGAACGATCAAAGCGTAGACTGTTGGAGACATTACTCCCATGGCGGAAAGTGCGCATGGTGACTATTGTATTCAGTCCCGATGCAATTTCTGTGTTTCATCAACACTCTGATAGTCCACAGATTACAGAATGCCTTCAGATATGCATCACAAACTACTACTGGTCTTCTAGGGAACGATCAAAGCGTTGACTGTTTGAGACCTTACTCCCATGGAGGAAAGTGCGCATGGTGACAGTTGTATTCAATCCCGATGCAATTTCTGTGTTTCATCAACACTCTGATAGTCCACAGAGAACAGAAAGCCTGCAGATGTGCATCGGAAACTACTACTGGTCTTCCAGGGAACGAGCAAAGCGTAGACTGTTAGAGACATTACTCCCATGGAGGAAAGTGCGCATGGTGACTGTTGTATTTAATCCCGATTGAATTACTGTGTTTCATCAACACTCTGATAGTCTTCACATTACAGAATGCCACCAGATGTGCATCAGAAACTACTAGTGGTCTACCAGGGAACGATCAAAGCGTAGACTGTTTGAGACATTACTCCCATGGAGAAAAATGCGCCTGGTGACTGTTGTATTCAATCCCGATTCAATTTCTGTGTTTCATCATACACTCTGATAGTCCACAAATTACAGAATGCCTCCAGATGTGCATCGGAAACTACTACAGGTCTTCCAGGGAAAGATCAAAGCGTAGACTGTCTGAGACATTACTCCCATGGCGGAAAGTGCGCATAGTGACTAATGTATACAATCCCGATGCAATTTCTGTGTTTCATCAACACTCTGATAGTCCACAGATTACAGAATGCCTTCAGATGTGCATCGGAAACTACTACTGGTCTTCCAGGGAACCATCAAATCGTAGACTGTTTGAGACATTACTCCCATGGAGGAAACTGCGCATGGAGACTCTTGTATTCAATCCCGATGCAATTTCTGTGTTTTATCAACACTCTGATACTCCACAGATTACAGGATGCCTCCAGATGTGCATCGGAAACTACTACTGGTCTTCCAGGGAAAGATCAAAACGTAGACTGTCTGAGACATTACTCCCATGGCGGAAAGTGCGCATAGTGACTATTGTATACAATCCCGATGCAATTTCTGTGTTTCATCAACACTCTGATAGTCCACAGATTACAGAATGTCTCCAGATGTTCATCGTAAACCTCTACTGGTCATCCAGGGAACCATCAAAACGTAGACTGTTTGAGACATTACTCCCATGGAGGAAACTGCGCATAGTGACTGTTGTATTCAATCCCAATGCAATTTCTGTGTTTCATCAACACTCTGATAGTCCACAGATTACAGAATGCCTTCAGATGTGCATCGGAAACTACTACTGGTCTTCCAGGGAACCATCAAAACGTAGACTGTTTGTGACATTACTCCCATGGAGAAAAATGCGCCTGGTGACTCTTGTATTCAATCCCGATGCAATTTCTGTGTTTCATCATACACTCTGATACTCCACAGATTACAGAGTGCCTCCAGATGTGCATCGGAAACTACTACTGGTCTTCCAGGGAAAGATCAAAGCGTAGACTGTCTGAGACATTACTCCCATGGCGGAAAGTGCGCATAGTGACTAATGTATACAATCCCGATGCAATTTCTGTGTTTCATCAACACTCTGATAGTCCACAGATTACAGAATGCCTCCAGATGTTCATCGTAAACCTCTACTGGTCTTCCAGGGAACCATCAAAACGTAGACTGTTTGAGACATTACTCCCATGGAGGAAACTGCGCATGGAGACTCTTGTATTCAATCCCGATGCAACTTCTGTGTTTCATCAACACTCTGATACTCCACAGATTACAGAATGCCTCCAGATGTGCATCGGAAACTATTACTGGTCTTCCAGGGAACGATCAAAGCGTAGACTGTTTGATACATTACTCCCATGGAGGAAAGTGCGCATGGCGACTGTTGTATTCAATCCCCATGCAATCTCTGTGTTTCATCAACACTCTGATATTCCACAGATTACAGAATGCCTCCAGATGTGCATCGGAAACTACTACTGGTCTTCCAGGGAAAGATAAAAGCGTAGACTGTCTGAGACATTACTCCCATGGCGGAAAGTGCGCATAGTGACTATTGTATACAATCCCGATGCAATTTCTGTGTTTCATCAACACTCTGATAGTCCACAGATTACAGAATGCCTCCAGATGTGCATCGGAAACTACTACTGGTCTTCCAGGGAAAGATCAAAGCGTAGACTGTCTGAGACATTACTCCCATGGCGGAAAGTGCGCATAGTGACTATTGTATACAATCCCGATGCAATTTCTGTGTTTCATCAACACTCTGATAGTCCACAGATTACAGAATGCCTTCAGATGTGCATCGGAAACTACTACTGGTCTTCCAGGGAACCATCAAAACGTAGGCTGTTTGAGACATTACTCCCATGGAGGAAACTGCGCATGGAGACTCTTGTATTCAATCCCGATGCAATTTCTGTGTTTCATCAACACTCTGATACTCCACAGATTACAGAATTTCTCCAGATGTGCATCGGAAACTACTACTGGTCTTCCAGAGAAAGATCAAAGCGTAGACTGTCTGAGACATTACTCCCATGGCGGAAAGTGCGCATAGTGACTATTGTATGAAATCCCGATGCAATTTCTGTGTTTTATCAACACTCTGATAGTCCACAGAGTACAGAATGCCTCGAGATGTGCATCAGAAACTACTACTGGTCTTACAGGGAACGATCAAAGCATAGACTGTTTGAGAATTACTCCCATGGAGGAAAGTGCGCATGGTGACTGCTGTATTCTATCCCGAGGAAAATTTCTGTGTTTCATCAACACTCTGATAGTCCACAGATTACAGAAAGCCCCCAGATGTGCATCTGAAACTACTACTGGTCTTCCAGGGAACGATCAAAGTGTAGACTAATTGAGACATCACTCCCATGGAGGAAACTGGAGCATGGTGTCTGTTGTATTCATTCCCGATGCAATTTCTGTGTTTCATCAACACTCTGATAGTCCACAGATTACAGAATGCCACCAGATGTGCATCGGAAACTACTACTGGTCTTACAGGGAACGATCAAAGCATTGACTGTTTGAGAATTACTCCCATGGAGGAAAGTGCGCATGGTGACTGTTGTATTCAATCCCGATGCAATTTCTGTGTTTCATCAACATTCTGATAGTCCACAGATTACAGAATGCATCCAGATGTTCATCGTAAACCTCTACTGGTCTTCCAGGGAACCATCAAAACGTAGACTGTTTGAGACATTACTCCCATGGAGGAAACTGCACATGGAGACTCTTGTATTCAATCCCGATGCAATTTCTGTGTTTCATCAACACTCTGATACTCCACAGATTACAGAAAGCCCCCAGATGTGCATCTGAAACTACTACTGGTCTTCCAGGGAACGATCAAAGCGTAGACTGTTTGAGACATCACTCCCATGGAGGAAACTGCGCATGGTGTCTGTTGTATTCATTCCCGATTCAATTTCTGTGTTTCATCAACACTCTGATAGTCCACAGATTACAGAATGCCACCAGATGTGCATCGGAAACTACTACTGGTCTTACAGGGAACGATCAAAGCATAGACTGTTTGAGAATTACTCCCATGGAGGAAAGTGCGCATGGTGACTGTTGTATTCAATCCGGATGCAATTTCTGTGTTTCATCAACACTCTGATACTCCACAGATTACAGAATGCCTCCACATGTGCATCGGAAACTGCTACTGGTCTTCCAGGGAACGATCAAAGCGTAAACTCTTTGAAACATTACTCCCATGGAGGAAAGTGCGCATGTTGACTGTTGTATTCAATCCCGGTGCAATTTCTGTGTTTCATCAACACTCTGATAGTCCACAGATTACGGAAAGCCTCCATATGTGCATCGGAAACTACTACTGGTCTTCCAGGGAACGATCAAAGCGTAGACTGTTAGAGACATTATTCCCATTTAGTAAAGTGCGCATGGTGACTGTTGTATTCAATCCCGATGCAATTTCTGTGTTTAATCAACAGTCTGGTAGTCCACAGATTACAGAATTTCTTCAGATATGCATCAATAACTACTACAGGTCTTCCAGGGAACGATCAAAGCGTAGGCTGTTTTAGATATTACTCGCATGGAGGATAGTGCGCATGGTGACTGTTGTATTCAATCCCAATGCAATTTCTGTGTTTCATCAACACTCTGATAGTCCACAGATTACAGAATGCCTCCAGATGTGAATCGGAAACTGCTACTGGTCTTCCAGGGAACGATCAAAGCGTAGACTGTTGGAGACATTACTCCCATGGCGGAAAGTGCGCATGGTGACTATTGTATTCAATCCCGATGCAATTTCTGTGTTTCATCAACACTCTGATAGTCCACAGATTACAGAATGCCTTCAGATATGCATCACAAACTACTACTGGTCTTCTAGGGAACGATCAAAGCGTTGACTGTTTGAGACATTACTCCCATGGAGGAAAGTGCGCATGGTGACAGTTGTATTCAATCCCGATGCAATTTCTGTGTTTCATCAACACTCTGATAGTCCACAGAGAACAGAAAGCCTGCAGATGTGCATCGGAAACTACTACTGGTCTTCCAGGGAACGAGCAAAGCGTAGACTGTTAGAGACATTACTCCCATGGAGGAAAGTGCGCATGGTGACTGTTGTATTTAATCCCGATTGAATTACTGTGTTTCATCAACACTCTGATAGTCTTCACATTACAGAATGCCACCAGATGTGCATCAGAAACTACTAGTGGTCTTCCAGGGAACGATCAAAGCGTAGACTGTTTGAGACATTACTCCCATGGAGAAAAATGCGCCTGGTGACTGTTGTATTCAATCCCGATGCAATTTCTGTGTTTCATCATACACTCTGATAGTCCACAAATTACAGAATGCCTCCAGATGTGCATCGGAAACTACTACAGGTCTTCCAGGGAAAGATCAAAGCGTAGACTGTCTGAGACATTACTCCCATGGCGGAAAGTGCGCATAGTGACTATTGTATACAATCCCGATGCAATTTCGGTGTTTCATCAACACTCTGATAGTCCACAGATTACAGAATGCCTCCAGATGTTCATCGTAAACCTCTACTGGTCTTCCAGGGAACCATCAAAACGTAGACTGTTTGAGACATTACTCCCATGGAGGAAACTGCGCATGGAGACTCTTGTATTCAATCCCGATGCATTTTCTGTGTTTCATCAACACTCTGATACTCCACAGATTACAGAATGCCTCCAGATGTGCATCGGAAACTACTACTGGTCTTCCAGGGAACCATCATAACGTAGACTGTTTGAGACATTACTCCCATGGAGGAAACTGCACATGGAGACTCTTGTATTCAATCCCGATGCAATTTCTGTGTTTCATCAACACTCTGATACTCCACAGATTACAGAATGCCTTCAGATGTGCATCGGAAACTACTACTGGTCTTCCAGGGAACCATCAAATCGTAGACTGTTTGAGACATTACTCCCATGGAGGAAACTGCGCATGGAGACTCTTGTATTCAATCCCGATGCAATTTCTGTGTTTTATCAACACTCTGATACTCCACAGATTACAGGATGCCTCCAGATGTGCATCGGAAACTACTACTGGTCTTCCAGGGAAAGATCAAAACGTAGACTGTCTGAGACATTACTCCCATGGCGGAAAGTGCGCATAGTGACTATTGTATACAATCCCGATGCAATTTCTGTGTTTCATCAACACTCTGATAGTCCACAGATTACAGAATGTCTCCAGATGTTCATCGTAAACCTCTACTGGTCATCCAGGGAACCATCAAAACGTAGACTGTTTGAGACATTACTCCCATGGAGGAAACTGCGCATAGTGACTGTTGTATTCAATCCCAATGCAATTTCTGTGTTTCATCAACACTCTGATAGTCCACAGATTACAGAATGCCTTCAGATGTGCATCGGAAACTACTACTGGTCTTCCAGGGAACCATCAAAACGTAGACTGTTTGTGACATTACTCCCATGGAGAAAAATGCGCCTGGTGACTCTTGTATTCAATCCCGATGCAATTTCTGTGTTTCATCATACACTCTGATACTCCACAGATTACAGAGTGCCTCCAGATGTGCATCGGAAACTACTACTGGTCTTCCAGGGAAAGATCAAAGCGTAGACTGTCTGAGACATTACTCCCATGGCGGAAAGTGCGCATAGTGACTAATGTATACAATCCCGATGCAATTTCTGTGTTTCATCAACACTCTGATAGTCCACAGATTACAGAATGCCTCCAGATGTTCATCGTAAACCTCTACTGGTCTTCCAGGGAACCATCAAAACGTAGACTGTTTGAGACATTACTCCCATGGAGGAAACTGCGCATGGAGACCCTTGTATTCAATCCCGATGCAACTTCTGTGTTTCATCAACACTCTGATACTCCACAGATTACAGAATGCCTCCAGATGTGCATCGGAAACTATTACTGGTCTTCCAGGGAACGATCAAAGCGTAGACTGTTTGATACATTACTCCCATGGAGGAAAGTGCGCATGGCGACTGTTGTATTCAATCCCCATGCAATCTCTGTGTTTCATCAACACTCTGATATTCCACAGATTACAGAATGCCTCCAGATGTGCATCGGAAACTACTACTGGTCTTCCAGGGAAAGATAAAAGCGTAGACTGTCTGAGACATTACTCCCATGGCGGAAAGTGCGCATAGTGACTATTGTATACAATCCCGATGCAATTTCTGTGTTTCATCAACACTCTGATAGTCCACAGATTACAGAATGCCTCCAGATGTGCATCGGAAACTACTACTGGTCTTCCAGGGAAAGATCAAAGCGTAGACTGTCTGAGACATTACTCCCATGGCGGAAAGTGCGCATAGTGACTATTGTATACAATCCCGATGCAATTTCTGTGTTTCATCAACACTCTGATAGTCCACAGATTACAGAATGCCTTCAGATGTGCATCGGAAACTACTACTGGTCTTCCAGGGAACCATCAAAACGTAGGCTGTTTGAGACATTACTCCCATGGAGGAAACTGCGCATGGAGACTCTTGTATTCAATCCCGATGCAATTTCTGTGTTTCATCAACACTCTGATACTCCACAGATTACAGAATTTCTCCAGATGTGCATCGGAAACTACTACTGGTCTTCCAGAGAAAGATCAAAGCGTAGACTGTCTGAGACATTACTCCCATGGCGGAAAGTGCGCATAGTGACTATTGTATGAAATCCCGATGCAATTTCTGTGTTTTATCAACACTCTGATAGTCCACAGAGTACAGAATGCCTCGAGATGTGCATCAGAAACTACTACTGGTCTTACAGGGAACGATCAAAGCATAGACTGTTTGAGAATTACTCCCATGGAGGAAAGTGCGCATGGTGACTGCTGTATTCTATCCCGAGGAAAATTTCTGTGTTTCATCAACACTCTGATAGTCCACAGATTACAGAAAGCCCCCAGATGTGCATCTGAAACTACTACTGGTCTTCCAGGGAACGATCAAAGTGTAGACTAATTGAGACATCACTCCCATGGAGGAAACTGGAGCATGGTGTCTGTTGTATTCATTCCCGATGCAATTTCTGTGTTTCATCAACACTCTGATAGTCCACAGATTACAGAATGCCACCAGATGTGCATCGGAAACTACTACTGGTCTTACAGGGAACGATCAAAGCATTGACTGTTTGAGAATTACTCCCATGGAGGAAAGTGCGCATGGTGACTGTTGTATTCAATCCCGATGCAATTTCTGTGTTTCATCAACATTCTGATAGTCCACAGATTACAGAATGCATCCAGATGTTCATCGTAAACCTCTACTGGTCTTCCAGGGAACCATCAAAACGTAGACTGTTTGAGACATTACTCCCATGGAGGAAACTGCACATGGAGACTCTTGTATTCAATCCCGATGCAATTTCTGTGTTTCATCAACACTCTGATACTCCACAGATTACAGAAAGCCCCCAGATGTGCATCTGAAACTACTACTGGTCTTCCAGGGAACGATCAAAGCGTAGACTGTTTGAGACATCACTCCCATGGAGGAAACTGCGCATGGTGTCTGTTGTATTCATTCCCGATTCAATTTCTGTGTTTCATCAACACTCTGATAGTCCACAGATTACAGAATGCCACCAGATGTGCATCGGAAACTACTACTGGTCTTACAGGGAACGATCAAAGCATAGACTGTTTGAGAATTACTCCCATGGAGGAAAGTGCGCATGGTGACTGTTGTATTCAATCCGGATGCAATTTCTGTGTTTCATCAACACTCTGATACTCCACAGATTACAGAATGCCTCCACATGTGCATCGGAAACTGCTACTGGTCTTCCAGGGAACGATCAAAGCGTAAACTCTTTGAAACATTACTCCCATGGAGGAAAGTGCGCATGTTGACTGTTGTATTCAATCCCGGTGCAATTTCTGTGTTTCATCAACACTCTGATAGTCCACAGATTACGGAAAGCCTCCATATGTGCATCGGAAACTACTACTGGTCTTCCAGGGAACGATCAAAGCGTAGACTGTTAGAGACATTATTCCCATTTAGTAAAGTGCGCATGGTGACTGTTGTATTCAATCCCGATGCAATTTCTGTGTTTAATCAACAGTCTGGTAGTCCACAGATTACAGAATTTCTTCAGATATGCATCAATAACTACTACAGGTCTTCCAGGGAACGATCAAAGCGTAGGCTGTTTTAGATATTACTCGCATGGAGGATAGTGCGCATGGTGACTGTTGTATTCAATCCCAATGCAATTTCTGTGTTTCATCAACACTCTGATAGTCCACAGATTACAGAATGCCTCCAGATGTGAATCGGAAACTGCTACTGGTCTTCCAGGGAACGATCAAAGCGTAGACTGTTGGAGACATTACTCCCATGGCGGAAAGTGCGCATGGTGACTATTGTATTCAATCCCGATGCAATTTCTGTGTTTCATCAACACTCTGATAGTCCACAGATTACAGAATGCCTTCAGATATGCATCACAAACTACTACTGGTCTTCTAGGGAACGATCAAAGCGTTGACTGTTTGAGACATTACTCCCATGGAGGAAAGTGCGCATGGTGACAGTTGTATTCAATCCCGATGCAATTTCTGTGTTTCATCAACACTCTGATAGTCCACAGAGAACAGAAAGCCTGCAGATGTGCATCGGAAACTACTACTGGTCTTCCAGGGAACGAGCAAAGCGTAGACTGTTAGAGACATTACTCCCATGGAGGAAAGTGCGCATGGTGACTGTTGTATTTAATCCCGATTGAATTACTGTGTTTCATCAACACTCTGATAGTCTTCACATTACAGAATGCCACCAGATGTGCATCAGAAACTACTAGTGGTCTTCCAGGGAACGATCAAAGCGTAGACTGTTTGAGACATTACTCCCATGGAGAAAAATGCGCCTGGTGACTGTTGTATTCAATCCCGATGCAATTTCTGTGTTTCATCATACACTCTGATAGTCCACAAATTACAGAATGCCTCCAGATGTGCATCGGAAACTACTACAGGTCTTCCAGGGAAAGATCAAAGCGTAGACTGTCTGAGACATTACTCCCATGGCGGAAAGGGCGCATAGTGACTATTGTATACAATCCCGATGCAATTTCGGTGCTTCATCAACACTCTGATAGTCCACAGATTACAGAATGCCTCCAGATGTTCATCGTAAACCTCTACTGGTCTTCCAGGGAACCATCAAAACGTAGACTGTTTGAGACATTACTCCCATGGAGGAAACTGCGCATGGAGACTCTTGTATTCAATCCCGATGCATTTTCTGTGTTTCATCAACACTCTGATACTCCACAGATTACAGAATGCCTCCAGATGTGCATCGGAAACTACTACTGGTCTTCCAGGGAACCATCATAACGTAGACTGTTTGAGACATTACTCCCATGGAGGAAACTGCACATGGAGACTCTTGTATTCAATCCCGATGCAATTTCTGTGTTTCATCAACACTCTGATACTCCACAGATTACAGAAAGCCCCCAGATGTGCATCTGAAACAACTACTGGTCTTCCAGGGAACGATCAAAGCGTAGACTGTTTGAGACATCACTCCCATGGAGGAAACTGCGCATGGTGTCTGTTGTATTCATTCCCGATGCAATTTCTGTGTTTCATCAACACTCTGATAGTCCACAGATTACAGAATGCCACCAGATGTGCATCGGAAACTACTACTGGTCTTACAGGGAACGATCAAAGCATAGACTGTTTGAGAATTACTCCCATGGAGGAAAGTGCGCATGGTGACTGTTGTATTCAATCCCGATGCAATTTCTGTGTTTCATCAACATTCTGATAGTCCACAGATTACAGAATGCCTCCAGATGTTCATCGTAAACCTCTACTGGTCTTCCAGGGAACGATCAAAGCGTAGACTGTTTGATACATTACTCCCATGGAGGAAACTGCGCATGGAGACTGTTGTATTCAATCAAGATGCAATTTCTGTGTTTCATTAAAACTCTGATAGTCCACAGAGTACAGAAAGCCTCCAGATGTGCATCGAAAACTACTACTGGTCTTCCAGGGAACGATCAAAGCGTAGACTGTTAGAAACATTACTCCCATCGAGGAAAGTGCGAATGGTGACTGTTGTATTCAATGCCGATGCAATATCTGTGTTTCATCATACACTCTGATAGTCCACAAATTACAGAATGCCTCCAGATGTGCATCGGAAACTACTACTGGTCTTCCAGGGAAAGATAAAAGCGTAGACTGTCTGAGACATTACTCCCATGGCGGAAAGTGCGCATAGTGACTATTGTATACAATCCCGATGCAATTTCTGTGTTTCATCAACACTCTGATAGTCCACAGATTACAGAATGCCTCCAGATGTTCATCGTAAACCTCTACTGGTCTTCCAGGGAACCATCAAAACGTAGACTGTTTGCGACATTACTCCCATGGAGGAAACTGCGCATGGAGACTCTTGTATTCAATCCCGATGCAATTTCTGTGTTTCATCAACACTCTGATACTCCACAGATTACAGAATGCCTCCAGATGTGCAGCGGAAACTACTACTGCTCTTCCAGGGAACGATCAAAGCGTAGACTGTTTGATACATTACTCCCATGGAGGAAAGTGCGCATGGCGACTGTTGTATTCAATCCCGATGCAATTTCTGTGTTTCATCAACACTCTGATAGTCCACAGATTACAGAATGCCTTCAGATGTGCATCGGAAACTACTACTGGTCTTCCAGGGAACCATCAAAACGTAGACTGTTTGAGACATTACTCCCATGGAGGAAACTGCGCATGGAGACTCTTGTATTCAATCCCGATGCAATTTCTGTGTTTCATCAACACTCTGATACTCCACAGATTACAGAATGCCTCCAGATGTGCATCGGAAACTACTACTGGTCTTCCAGGGAAAGATCAAATCGTAGACTGTCTGAGACATTACTCCCATGGCGGAAAGTGCGCATAGTGACTATTGTATACAATCCCGATGCAATTTCTGTGTTTCATCAACACTCTGATAGTCCACAGATTACAGAATGCCTTCAGATGTGCATCGGAAACTACTACTGGTCTTCCAGGGAACCATCAAAACGTAGACTGTTTGAGACATTACTCCCATGGAGGAAACTGCGCATGGAGACTCTTGTATTCAATCCCGATGCAATTTCTGTGTTTCATCAACACTCTGATACTCCACAGATTACAGAATTCCTCCAGATGTGCATCGGAAACTACTACTGGTCTTCCAGGGAAAGATCAAAGCGTAGACTGTCTGAGACATTACTCCCATGGCGGAAAGTGCGCATAGTGACTATTGTATACAATCCCGAAGCAATTTCTGTGTTTCATCAACACTCTGATAGTCCACAGATTACAGAATGCCTCCAGATGTTCATCGTAAACCTCTACTGGTCTTCCAGGGAACCATCAAAACGTAGACTGTTTGAGACATTACTCCCATGGAGGAAACTGCGCATGGAGACTCTTGTATTCAATCCCGATGCAATTTCTGTGTTTCATCAACACTCTGATACTCCGCAGATTACAGAATGCCTCCACATGTGCATCGGAAACTGCTACTGGTCTTCCAGGGAACGATCAAAGAGTAAACTCTTTGAAACATTACTCCCATGGAAGAAAGTGCGCATGTTGACTGTTGTATTCAATCCCGATGCAATTTCTGTGTTTCATCAACACTCTGATAGTCCACAGATTACGGAAAGCCTCCATATGTGCATCGGAAACTACTACTGGTCTTCCAGGGAACGATCAAAGCGTAGACTGTTTGATACATTACTCCCATGGAGGAAAGTGCACATGGCGACTGTTGTATTAAATCCCGATGCAATTTCTGTGTTTCATCAACACTCTGATATTCCACAGATTACAGAATGCCTCCAGATGTGCATCGGAAACTGCTACTGGACTTCCAGGGAACGATCAAAGCGTAGACTGTTGAGACATTACTTTTATGGAGGAATGTGCGCATGGTGACTGTTG
The DNA here is from genome assembly GCF_023897955.1 of Schistocerca gregaria. Taxonomy (NCBI): domain Eukaryota; kingdom Metazoa; phylum Arthropoda; class Insecta; order Orthoptera; family Acrididae; genus Schistocerca; species Schistocerca gregaria. Next base: position 21,302,806 of record NW_026061710.1, read on the forward strand.
TATTCAATCCCGATGCAATTTCTGTGTTTCATCATACACTCTGATAGTCCACAAATTACAGAATGCCTCCAGATGTGCATCGGAAACTACTACTGGTCTTCCAGGGAAGGATCAAAGCGTAGACTGTCTGAGACATTACTCCCATGGCGGAAAGTGCGCATAGTGACTATTGTATACAATCCCGATGCAATTTCTGTGTTTCATCAACACTCTGATAGTCCACAGATTACAGAATGCATCCAGATGATCATCGTAAACCTCTACTGGTCTTCCAGGGAACCATCAAAACGTAGACTGTTTGAGACATTACTCCCATGCAGGAAACTGCACATGGAGACTCTTGTATTCAATCCCGATGCAATTTCTGTGTTTCATCAACACTCTGATACTCCACAGATTACAGAAAGCCCCCAGATGTGAATCTGAAACTACTACTGGTCTTCCAGGGAACGATCAAAGCGTAGACTGTTTGAGACATCACTCCCATGTAGGAAACTGCGCATGGTGTCTGTTGTATTCATTCCCGATGCAATTTCTGTGTTTCATCAACACTCCGATAGTCCACAGATTACAGAATGCCACCAGATGTGCATCGGAAACTACTACTGGTCTTACAGGGAACGATCAAAGCATAGACTGTTTGAGAATTACTCCCATGGAGGAAAGTGCGCATGGTGACTGTTGTATTCAATCCCGATGCAATTTCTGTGTTTCATCAACACTCTGATACTCCACAGATTACAGAATGCCTCCACATGTGCATCGGGAACTGCTACTGGTCTTCCAGGGAACGATCAAAGCGTAAACTCTTTGAAACATTACTCCCATGGAGGAAAGTGCGCATGTTGACTGTTGTATTCAATCCCGATGCAATTTCTGTGTTTCATCAACACTCTGATAGTCCACAGATTACGGAAAGCCTCCATATGTGCATCGGAAACTACTACTGGTCTTCGAGGGAACGATCAAAGCGTAAACTCTTTGAAACATTACTCCCATGGAGGAAAGTGCGCATGTTGACTGTTGTATTCAATCCCGATGCAATTTCTGTGTTTCATCAACACTCTGATAGTCCACAGAGTACAGAAAGCCTCCAGATGTGCATCGAAAACTACTACTGGTCTTCCAGGGAACGATCAAAGCGTAGACTGTTAGAAACATTACTCCCATGGAGGAAAGTGCGCATGGTGACTGTTGTATTCAATGCCGATGCAATTACTGTGTTTCATCAACAATCTGATAGTCCTCAGATTACAGAATTTCTTCAGATATGCATCAATAACTACTACAGGTCTTCCAGGGAACGATCAAAGCGTAGGCTGTTTTAGATATTACTCGCATGGAGGATAGTGCGCATGGTGACTGTTGTATTCAATCCCAATGCAATTTCTGTGTTTCATCAACACTCTGATAGTCCACAGAGAACAGAAAGCCTGCAGATGTGCATCGGAAACTACTACTGGTCTTCCAGGGAACGAGCAAAGCGTTGACTGTTAGAGACATTACTCCCATGGTGGAAAGTGCGCATGGTGACTGTTGTATTTAATCCCGTTTGAATTACTGTGTTTCATCAACACTCTGATAGTCTTCACATTACAGAATGCCACCAGATGTGCATCAGAAACTACTACTGGTCTTCCAGTGAACGATCAAAAACGTAGACTGTTTGAGACATTACTCCCATGGAGAAAAATGCGCCTGATGACTGTTGTATTCAATCCCGATGCAATTTCTGTGTTTCATCATACACTCTGATAGTCCACAAATTACAGAATGCCTCCAGATGTGCATCGGAAACTACTACTGGTCTTCCAGGGAAAGATCAAAGCGTAGACTGTCTGAGACATTACTCCCATGGCGGAAAGTGCGCATAGTGACTAATGTATACAATCCCGATGCAATTTCTGTGTTTCATCAACACTCTGATAGTCCACAGATTACACAATGCCTTCAGATGTGCATCGGAAACTACTACTGGTCTTCCAGGGAACCATCAAAACGTAGACTGTTTGAGACATTACTCCCATGGAGGAAACTGCGCATGGAGACTCTTGTATTCAATCCCGATGCAATTTCTGTGTTTTATCAACACCCCGATACTCCACAGATTACAGAATGCCTCCAGATGTGCATCGGAAACTACTACTGGTCTTCCAGGGAAAGATCAAAGCGTAGACTGTCTGAGACATTACTCCCATGGCGGAAAGTGCGCATAGTGACTATTGTATACAATCCCGATGCAATTTCTGTGTTTCATCAACACTCTGATAGTCCACAGATTACAGAATGCCTCCAGATGCTCATCGTAAACCTCTACTGGTCTTCCAGGGAACCATCAAAACGTAGACTGTTTGAGACATTACTCCCATGGAGGAAACTGCGCATGGAGACTCTTGTATTCAATCCCGATGCAATTTCTGTGTTTCATCAACACTCTGATACTCCACAGATTACAGAATGCCTCCAGATGTGCATCGGAAACTACTACTGGTCTTCCAGGGAACGATCAAAGCGTAGACTGTTTGATACATTACTCCCATGGAGGAAAGTGCGCATGGCGACTGTTGTATTCAATCCCGATGCAATTTCTGTGTTTCATCAACACTCTGATATTCCACAGATTACAGAATGCCTCCAGATGTGCATCGGAAACTACTACTGGTCTTCCAGGGAACGATCAAAGCGTAGACTGTTGAGACATTACTTTTATGGAGGAATGTGCGCATGGTGACTGTTGTATTCAATCCCGATGCAATTTCTGTGTTTCATCATACACTCTGATAGTCTACAAATTACAGATTGCCTCCAGATGTGCATCGGAAACTACTACTGGTCTTCCAGGGAAAGATAAAAGCGTAGACTGTCTGAGACATTACTCCCATGGCGGAAAGTGCGCATAGTGACTATTGTATACAATCCCGATGCAATTTCTGTGTTTCATCAACACTCTGATAGTCCACAGATTACAGAATGCCTCCAGATGTGCATCGGAAACTACTACTGGTCTTCCAGGGAAAGATCAAAGCGTAGACTGTCTGAGACATTACTCCCATGGCGGAAAGTGCGCATAGTGACTATTGTATACAATCCCGATGCAATTTCTGTGTTTCATCAACACTCTGATAGTCCACAGATTACAGAATGCCTTCAGATGTGCATCGGAAACTACTACTGGTCTTCCAGGGAACCATCAAAACGTAGACTGTTTGAGACATTACTCCCATGGAGGAAACTGCGCATGGAGACTCTTGTATTCAATCCCGATGCAATTTCTGTGTTTCATCAACACTCTGATACTCCACAGATTACAGAATTCCTCCAGATGTGCATCGGAAACTACTACTGGTCTTCCAGGGAAAGATCAAAGCGTAGACTGTCTGAGACATTACTCCCATGGCGGAAAGTGCGCATAGTGACTATTGTATACAATCCCGATGCAATTTCTGTGTTTCATCAACACTCTGATAGTCCACAGATTACAGAATGCCTCCAGATGCTCATCGTAAACCTCTACTGGTCTTCCAGGGAACCATCAAAACGTAGACTGTTTGAGACATTACTCCCATGGAGGAAACTGCGCATGGAGACTCTTGTATTCAATCCCGATGCAATTTCTGTGTTTCATCAACACTCTGATACTCCACAGATTACAGAATGCCTCCAGATGTGCATCGGAAACTACTACTGGTCTTCCAGGGAACGATCAAAGCGTAGACTGTTTGATACATTACTCCCATGGAGGAAAGTGCGCATGGCGACTGTTGTATTCAATCCCGATGCAATTTCTGTGTTTCATCAACACTCTGATATTCCACAGATTACAGAATGCCTCCAGATGTGCATCGGAAACTACTACTGGTCTTCCAGGGAACGATCAAAGCGTAGACTGTTGAGACATTACTTTTATGGAGGAATGTGCGCATGGTGACTGTTGTATTCAATCCCGATGCAATTTCTGTGTTTCATCATACACTCTGATAGTCTACAAATTACAGATTGCCTCCAGATGTGCATCGGAAACTACTACTGGTCTTCCAGGGAAAGATAAAAGCGTAGACTGTCTGAGACATTACTCCCATGGCGGAAAGTGCGCATAGTGACTATTGTATACAATCCCGTTGCAATTTCTGTGTTTCATCAACACTCTGATAGTCCACAGATTACAGAATGCCTCCAGATGTGCATCGGAAACTACTACTGGTCTTCCAGGGAAAGATCAAAGCGTAGACTGTCTGAGACATTACTCCCATGGCGGAAAGTGCGCATAGTGACTATTGTATACAATCCCGATGCAATTTCTGTGTTTCATCAACACTCTGATAGTCCACAGATTACAGAATGCCTTCAGATGTGCATCGGAAACTACTACTGGTCTTCCAGGGAACCATCAAAACGTAGACTGTTTGAGACATTACTCCCATGGAGGAAACTGCGCATGGAGACTCTTGTATTCAATCCCGATGCAATTTCTGTGTTTCATCAACACTCTGATACTCCACAGATTACAGAATTCCTCCAGATGTGCATCGGAAACTACTACTGGTCTTCCAGGGAAAGATCAAAGCGTAGACTGTCTGAGACATTACTCCCATGGCGGAAAGTGCGCATAGTGACTATTGTATACAATCCCGATGCAATTTCTGTGTTTCATAAACACTCTGATAATCCACAGATTACAGAATGCCTCCAGATGTTCATCGTAAACCTCTACTGGTCTTCCAGGGAACCATCAAAACGTAGACTGTTTGAGACATTACTCCCATGGAGGAAACTGCGCATGGAGACTCTTGTATTCAATCCCGATGCAATTTCTGTGTTTCATCAACACACTGATACTCCGCAGATTACAGAATGCCTCCACATGTGCATCGGAAACTGCTACTGGTCTTCCAGGGAACGATCAAAGAGTAAACTCTTTGAAACATTACTCCCATGGAAGAAAGTGCGCATGTTGACTGTTGTATTCAATCCCGATGCAATTTCTGTGTTTCATCAACACTCTGATAGTCCACAGATTACGGAAAGCCTCCATATGTGCATCGGAAACTACTACTGGTCTTCCAGGGAATGATCAAAGCGTAGACTGTTTGATACATTACTCCCATGGAGGAAAGTGCACATGGCGACTGTTGTATTAAATCCCGATGCAATTTCTGTGTTTCATCAACACTCTGATATTCCACAGATTACAGAATGCCTCCAGATGTGCATCGGAAACTGCTACTGGACTTCCAGGGAACGATCAAAGCGTAGACTGTTGAGACATTACTTTTATGGAGGAATGTGCGCATGGTGACTGTTGTATTCAATCCCGATGCAATTTCTGTGTTTCATCATACACTCTGATAGTCCACAAATTACAGAATGCCTCCAGATGTGCATCGGAAACTACTACTGGTCTTCCAGGGAAGGATCAAAGCGTAGACTGTCTGAGACATTACTCCCATGGCGGAAAGTGCGCATAGTGACTATTGTATACAATCCCGATGCAATTTCTGTGTTTCATCAACACTCTGATAGTCCACAGATTACAGAATGCATCCAGATGATCATCGTAAACCTCTACTGGTCTTCCAGGGAACCATCAAAACGTAGACTGTTTGAGACATTACTCCCATGCAGGAAACTGCACATGGAGACTCTTGTATTCAATCCCGATGCAATTTCTGTGTTTCATCAACACTCTGATACTCCACAGATTACAGAAAGCCCCCAGATGTGCATCTGAAACTACTACTGGTCTTCCAGGGAACGATCAAAGCGTAGACTGTTTGAGACATCACTCCCATGTAGGAAACTGCGCATGGTGTCTGTTGTATTCATTCCCGATGCAATTTCTGTGTTTCATCAACACTCCGATAGTCCACAGATTACAGAATGCCACCAGATGTGCATCGGAAACTACTACTGGTCTTACAGGGAACGATCAAAGCATAGACTGTTTGAGAATTACTCCCATGGAGGAAAGTGCGCATGGTGACTGTTGTATTCAATCCCGATGCAATTTCTGTGTTTCATCAACACTCTGATACTCCACAGATTACAGAATGCCTCCACATGTGCATCGGAAACTGCTACTGGTCTTCCAGGGAACGATCAAAGCGTAAACTCTTTGAAACATTACTCCCATGGAGGAAAGTGCGCATGTTGACTGTTGTATTCAATCCCGATGCAATTTCTGTGTTTCATCAACACTCTGATAGTCCACAGATTACGGAAAGCCTCCATATGTGCATCGGAAACTACTACTGGTCTTCCAGGGAACGATCAAAGCGTAAACTCTTTGAAACATTACTCCCATGGAGGAAAGTGCGCATGTTGACTGTTGTATTCAATCCCGATGCAATTTCTGTGTTTCATCAACACTCTGATAGTCCACAGAGTACAGAAAGCCTCCAGATGTGCATCGAAAACTACTACTGGTCTTCCAGGGAACGATCAAAGCGTAGACTGTTAGAAACATTACTCCCATGGAGGAAAGTGCGCATGGTGACTGTTGTATTCAATGCCGATGCAATTACTGTGTTTCATCAACAATCTGATAGTCCTCAGATTACAGAATTTCTTCAGATATGCATCAATAACTACTACAGGTCTTCCAGGGAACGATCAAAGCGTAGGCTGTTTTAGATATTACTCGCATGGAGGATAGTGCGCATGGTGACTGTTGTATTCAATCCCAATGCAATTTCTGTGTTTCATCAACACTCTGATAGTCCACAGAGAACAGAAAGCCTGCAGATGTGCATCGCAAACTACTACTGGTCTTCCAGGGAACGAGCAAAGCGTTGACTGTTAGAGACATTACTCCCATGGTGGAAAGTGCGCATGGTGACTGTTGTATTTAATCCCGATTGAATTACTGTGTTTCATCAACACTCTGATAGTCTTCACATTACAGAATGCCACCAGATGTGCATCAGAAACTACTAGTGGTCTTCCAGTGAACGATCAAAAACGTAGACTGTTTGAGACATTACTCCCATGGAGAAAAATGCGCCTGATGACTGTTGTATTCAATCCCGATGCAATTTCTGTGTTTCATCATACACTCTGATAGTCCACAAATTACAGAATGCCTCCAGATGTGCATCGGAAACTACTACTGGTCTTCCAGGGAAAGATCAAAGCGTAGACTGTCTGAGACATTACTCCCATGGCGGAAAGTGCGCATAGTGACTAATGTATACAATCCCGATGCAATTTCTGTGTTTCATCAACACTCTGATAGTCCACAGATTACACAATGCCTTCAGATGTGCATCGGAAACTACTACTGGTCTTCCAGGGAACCATCAAAACGTAGACTGTTTGAGACATTACTCCCATGGAGGAAACTGCGCATGGAGACTCTTGTATTCAATCCCGATGCAATTTCTGTGTTTTATCAACACCCCGATACTCCACAGATTACAGAATGCCTCCAGATGTGCATCGGAAACTACTACTGGTCTTCCAGGGAAAGATCAAAGCGTAGACTGTCTGAGACATTACTCCCATGGCGGAAAGTGCGCATAGTGACTATTGTATACAATCCCGATGCAATTTCTGTGTTTCATCAACACTCTGATAGTCCACAGATTACAGAATGCCTCCAGATGCTCATCGTAAACCTCTACTGGTCTTCCAGGGAACCATCAAAACGTAGACTGTTTGAGACATTACTCCCATGGAGGAAACTGCGCATGGAGACTCTTGTATTCAATCCCGATGCAATTTCTGTGTTTCATCAACACTCTGATACTCCACAGATTACAGAATGCCTCCAGATGTGCATCGGAAACTACTACTGGTCTTCCAGGGAACGATCAAAGCGTAGACTGTTTGATACATTACTCCCATGGAGGAAAGTGCGCATGGCGACTGTTGTATTCAATCCCGATGCAATTTCTGTGTTTCATCAACACTCTGATATTCCACAGATTACAGAATGCCTCCAGATGTGCATCGGAAACTACTACTGGTCTTCCAGGGAACGATCAAAGCGTAGACTGTTGAGACATTACTTTTATGGAGGAATGTGCGCATGGTGACTGTTGTATTCAATCCCGATGCAATTTCTGTGTTTCATCATACACTCTGATAGTCTACAAATTACAGAATGCCTCCAGATGTGCATCGGAAACTACTACTGGTCTTCCAGGGAAAGATAAAAGCGTAGACTGTCTGAGACATTACTCCCATGGCGGAAAGTGCGCATAGTGACTATTGTATACAATCCCGATGCAATTTCTGTGTTTCATCAACACTCTGATAGTCCACAGATTACAGAATGCCTCCAGATGTGCATCGGAAACTACTACTGGTCTTCCAGGGAAAGATCAAAGCGTAGACTGTCTGAGACATTACTCCCATGGCGGAAAGTGCGCATAGTGACTATTGTATACAATCCCGATGCAATTTCTGTGTTTCATCAACACTCTGATAGTCCACAGATTACAGAATGCCTTCAGATGTGCATCGGAAACTACTACTGGTCTTCCAGGGAACCATCAAAACGTAGACTGTTTGAGACATTACTCCCATGGAGGAAACTGCGCATGGAGACTCTTGTATTCAATCCCGATGCAATTTCTGTGTTTCATCAACACTCTGATACTCCACAGATTACAGAATTCCTCCAGATGTGCATCGGAAACTACTACTGGTCTTCCAGGGAAAGATCAAAGCGTAGACTGTCTGAGACATTACTCCCATGGCGGAAAGTGCGCATAGTGACTATTGTATACAATCCCGATGCAATTTCTGTGTTTCATAAACACTCTGATAATCCACAGATTACAGAATGCCTCCAGATGTTCATCGTAAACCTCTACTGGTCTTCCAGGGAACCATCAAAACGTAGACTGTTTGAGACATTACTCCCATGGAGGAAACTGCGCATGGAGACTCTTGTATTCAATCCCGATGCAATTTCTGTGTTTCATCAACACTCTGATACTCCGCAGATTACAGAATGCCTCCACATGTGCATCGGAAACTGCTACTGGTCTTCCAGGGAACGATCAAAGAGTAAACTCTTTGAAACATTACTCCCATGGAAGAAAGTGCGCATGTTGACTGTTGTATTCAATCCCGATGCAATTTCTGTGTTTCATCAACACTCTGATAGTCCACAGATTACGGAAAGCCTCCATATGTGCATCGGAAACTACTACTGGTCTTCCAGGGAACGATCAAAGCGTAGACTGTTTGATACATTACTCCCATGGAGGAAAGTGCATATGGCGACTGTTGTATTAAATCCCGATGCAATTTCTGTGTTTCATCAACACTCTGATATTCCACAGATTACAGAATGCCTCCAGATGTGCATCGGAAACTACTACTGGACTTCCAGGGAACGATCAAAGCGTAAACTGTTGAGACATTACTTTTATGGAGGAATGTGCGCATGGTGACTGTTGTATTCAATCCCGATGCAATTTCTGTGTTTCATCATACACTCTGATAGTCCACAAATTACAGAATGCCTCCAGATGTGCATCGGAAACTACTACTGGTCTTCCAGGGAAAGATCAAAGCGTAGACTGTCTGAGACATTACTCCCATGGCGGAAAGTGCGCATAGTGACTATTGTATACAATCCCGATGCAATTTCTGTGTTTCATCAACACTCTGATAGTACACAGATTACAGAATGCCTCCAGATGTACATCGGAAACTACTACTGGTCTTCCAGGGAACGATCAAAGCGTAGACTGTTGGCGACATTACTCCCATGGCGGAAAGTGCCCATGGTGACTATTGTATTCAATCCCGATGCAATTTCTGTGTTTCATTACACTCTGATACTCCACAGATTACAGAATGCCTTCAGATGTGCATCAGTAACTACTACTGGTCTTCTAGGGAACGATCAAAGCGTTGACTGTTTGAGACATTACTCCTATGGAGGAAAGTGCGCATGGTGACAGTTGTATTCACTCCCGATGCAATTTCTGTGTTTCATCAACACTCTGATAGTCCACAGATTACAGAATGCCTCCAGATGCGCATCGGAAACTACTACTGGTCTTCCAGGGAACGATCAAAGCGTAGACTCTTTGATACATTACTCCCATGGAGGAAAGTGCGCATGGCGACTGTTGTATTCAATGCCGATGCAATTTCTGTGTTTTATCAACACTCTGATACTCCACAGATTACAGAATGCCTCCACATGTGCATCGGAAACTGCTACTGGTCTTCCAGGGAACGATCAAAGCGTAGACTGTTAGAAACATTACTCCCATGGAGGAAAGTGCGCATGGTGACTGTTGTATTCAATCCCGATGCAATTACTGTTTTTCATCAACACTCTGATAGTCCACAGATTACAGAATTTTTTCAGATATGCATCAATAACTACTACAGGTCTTCTAGGGAACGATCAAAGCGTAGGCTGTTTTCGATATTACTCGCATGGAGGATAGTGCGCATGGTGACTGTTGTATTCAATCCCGGTGCAATTTCTGTGTTTCATCAACACTCTAATAGTCCACAGATTACAGAATGCCTCCAGATGTGCATCGGAAACTACTACTGGTCTTCCAGGGAACGATCAAAGCGTAGACTGTTGGAGACATTACTCCCATGGCGGAAAGTGCGCATGGTGACTATTGTATTCAATCCCGATGCAATTTCTATGTTTCATCAACACTCTGATAGTCCACAGATTACAGAATGCCTTCAGATGTGCATCAGAAACTACTACTGGTCTTCTAGGGAACGATCAAAGCGTTGACTGTTTGAGACATTACTCCCATGTAGGAAAGTGCGCATGGTGACAGTTGTATTCAATCCCGATGCAATTTCTGTGTTTCATCAACACTCTGATAGTCCACAGAGAACAGAAAGCCTCCAGATGTCATCGGAAACTACTACTGGTCTTCCAGGGAACGAGCAAAGCGTAGACTGTTAGAGACATTACTCCCATGGAGGAAAGTGCGCATGGTGACTGTTGTATTTAATCCCGATAGTATTACTGTGTTTCATCAACACTCTGATAGTCTACACATTACAGAATTCCACCAGATGTGCATCAGAAACTACTAGTGGTCCTCCAGGGAACGATCAAAGCGTAGACTGTTTGAGACATTACTCCCATGGAGGAAAGGGCGCCTGGTGACTGTTGTATTCAATCCCGATGCAATTTCGGTGTTTCATCATACACTCTGATAGTCCACAAATTACAGAATGCCTCCAGATGTGCATCGGAAACTACTACTGGTCTTCCAGGGAAAGATCAAAGCGTAGACTGTCTGAGACATTACTCCCATGGCGGAAAGTGCGCATAGTGACTATTGTATACAATCCCGATGCAATTTCTGTGTTTCATCAACACTCTGATAGTCCACAGATTACAGTATGCCTTCAGATGTGCATCGGAAACTACTACTGGTCTTACAGGGAACGATCAAAACATAGACTGTTTGAGAATTACTCCCATGGAGGAAAGTGCGCATGGAGACTGTTGTATTCAATCCCGATGCAATTTCTGTGTTTCATCAACACTCTGATATTCCACAGATTACAGAGGGCCTCCAGATGTGCATCGGAAACTACTACTGGTCTTCCAGGGAACGATCAAAGCGTAGACTGTTGGAGACATTACTCCCATGGCGGAAAGTGCGCATGGTGACTGTTGTATTCAATCCGGATGCAATTTCTGTGTTTCATCAACACTCTGATAGTCCACAGAGAACAGAAAGCCTCCAGATGTGCATCGAAAACTACTACTGGTTTTCCAGGGAACGAGCAAAGCGTAGACTGTTAGAGACATTACTCCCATGGAGGAAAATGCGCATGGTGACTGTTGTATTTAATCCCGATAGAATTACTGTGTTTCATCAACACTCTGATAGTCTACATATTACAGAATGCCACCAGATGTGCATCAGAAACTACTACTGGTCTTCCAGGGAACGATCAAAGCGTAGACTGTTGGAGACATTACTCCCATGGCGGAAAGTGCGCATGGTGACTATTGTATTCAATCCCGATGCAATTTCTGTGTTTCATCAACACTCTGATAGTCCACAGATTACGGAATGCCTTCAGATGTGCATCGGAATCTACTACTGCTCTTCCAGGGAACGAGCAAAGCGTAGACTGTTAGAGACATTACTCCCATGGAGGAATGTGCGCATGGTGACTGTTGTATTTAATCCCGATAGAATTACTGTGTTTCATCAACACTCTGATAGTCTACATATTACAGAATGCCACCAGATGTGCATCAGAAACTACTACTGGTCTTCCAGGGAACGATCAAAGCGTAGACTGTTGGAGACATTACTCCCATGGCGGAAAGTGCGCATGGTGATTATTGTATTCAATCCCGATGCAATTTCTGTGTTTCATCATCACTCTGATAGTCCACAGATTACGGAATGCCTTCAGATGTGCATCGGAAACTACTACTGGTCTTCCAGTTAACGAGCAAATCGTAGACTGTTAGAGACATTACTCCCATGGAGGAAAGTGCGCATGGTGACTGTTGTATTTAATCCCGATAGAATTACTGTGTTTCATCAACACTCTGATAGTCTACACATTACAGAATGCCACCAGATGTGCATCAGAAACTACTACTGGTCTTCCAGTGAACGATCAAAGCGTAGACTGTTTGAGACATTACTCCCATGGAGGAAAGTTCGCATGGTGCCTGTTGTATTCAATCTCGATGCAATTTCTGTGTTTCATCAACAGTCTGATAGTCACAGATTACAGAGTGCCACCAGATGTGCATCGGAAACTACTACTGGTCTTCCAGGGAACGATCAAATCGTAGAATGTTAGAGACATTACTCCCATGGAAGAAAGTGCTCATGGTGACTGTTGTTTTCAATCTCGATGCAATTTCAGTGTTTCATCAACAGTCTGATAGTCCACAGAGTACAGAAAACCTCCAGATGTGCATCGGAAACTACTACTGGTCTTCCAGGGAACGATCAAAGCGTAGACTGTTAGAGACATTACTCCCATGGAGGAAAGTGTGCATGGTGACTGTTGTATTCAATCCCGATGCAATTACTGTGTTTCATCAACACTCTGATAGTCCACAGATTACAGAATTTCTTCAGATGTTAATCAATAACTACTACTGGTCTTCCAGGGAACGATCAAAGCGTAGGCTGTTTTAGATATTAATCGCATGGAGGATAGTGCGCATGGTGACTTTTGTATTTAATCCCGATGGAATTACTGTGTTTCATCAACACTCTGATAGTCTACACATTACAGAATGCCACCAGATGTGCATCAGAAACTACTAGTGGTCTTCCAGGGAACGATCAAAGCGTAGACTGTTTGAGACATTACTCCCATGGAGGAAAGTGCGCCTGGTGACTGTTGTATTCAATCCCGATGCAATTTCTGTGTTTCATCAACACTCTGATAGTTCAGAGAGAACAGAAAGCCTCCAGATGTGCATCGGAAACTACTACTGGTCTTCCAGGGAACGATCAAAGCGTAGACTGTTAGGGACATTACTCCCATGGAGGAAAGTGCGCATGGTGACTGTTGTATTTAATCCCGATGGAATTACTGTGTTTCATCAACACTCTCATAGTCTACACATTACAGAATGCCACCAGATGTGCATCAGAAACTACTAGTGGTCTTCCAGGGAACGATCAAAGCGTAGACTGTTTGATACATTACTCCCATGGAGGAAAGTGCGCCTGGTGACTGTTGTATTCAATCCCGTGCAATTTCTGTGTTTCATCAACACTCTGATAGTCCACAAATTACAGAATGCCTCCAGATGTGCATCGGAAACTACTACTGGTCTTCCAGGGAAAGATCAAAGCGTAGACTGTCTGAGACCTTACTCCCATGGCGGAAAGTGCGCATAGTGACTATTCTATTCAATCCCGATGCAATGTCTGTGTTTCATCAACACTCTAAAAGTCAAAAGAATGCCTCCAGATGTGAATCGGAAACTACTACTGGTCTTACAGGGAACGGTCAAAGAATAGACTGTTTGAGAATTACTCCCATGGAGGAAAGTGCGCATGGTGACTGTTGTATTCAATCCCGATGCAATTACTATGTATTATCAACACTCTGATAGTCCACAGATTACGGAAAGCCTCCATATGTGCATCGGAAACTACTACTGGTCTTCCAGGGAACGATCAAAGCGTAGACTGTTAGAGACATTATTCCCATTTAGTTAAGTGCGCATGGAGACTGTTGTATTCAATCAAGATGCAATTTCTGTGTTTCATCAACACTCTGATAGTTCACAGAGTACAGAAAGCCTCCAGATGTGCATCGGGAACTACTACTGGTCTTCCAGGGAACGATCAAAGCGTAGACTGTTGGACACATTACTCCCATGGAGGAAAGTGCGCATGGTGACTGTTGTATTCAATCCCGATGCAATTACTGTGTTTCATCATCACTCTGATAGTCCACAGATTACAGAATTTCTTCAGATATGCATCAATAATTACTACTGGACTTCCAGGGAACGATCAAAGCGTAGGCTGTTTTAGTTATTACTCGAATGGAGGATAGTGCGCATGGTGACTGTTGTATTCAATCCCGATGCAATTTCTGTGTTTCATCAACACTCTGATAGTCCACAGATTACAGAATGCCTCCAGATGTGCATCGGAAACTACTACTGGACTTCCAGGGAACGATCAAAGCGTAGACTGTTGGAGACATTACTCCCATGGCGGAAAGTGCGCATGGTGACTATTGTATTCAATCCCGATGCAATTTCTGTGTTTCATCAACACTCTGATAGTCCACAGATTACAGAATGCCTTCAGATGTGCATCGGAAACTACTACTGGTCTTCCAGGGAACCATCAAAACGTAGACTGTTTTAGACATTACTCCCATGGAGGAAACTGCGCATGGAGACTCTTGTATTCAATCCCGATGCAATTTCTGTGTTTCATCAACACTCTGATACTCCGCAGATTACAGAATGCCTCCACATGTGCATCGGAAACTGCTACTGGTCTTCCAGGGAACGATCAAAGAGTAAACTCTTTGAAACATTACTCCCATGGAAGAAAGTGCGCATGTTGACTGTTGTATTCAATCCCGATGCAATTTCTGTGTTTCATCAACACTCTGATAGTCCACAGATTACGGAAAGCCTCCATATGTGCATCGGAAACTACTACTGGTCTTCCAGGGAACGATCAAAGCGTAGACTGTTTGATACATTACTCCCATGGAGGAAAGTGCACATGGCGACTGTTGTATTAAATCCCGATGCAATTTCTGTGTTTCATCAACACTCTGATAGTCCACAGATTACAGAATGCCTCCAGATGTGCATCGGAAACAACTACTGGACTTCCAGGGAACGATCAAAGCGTAGACTGTTGAGACATTACTTTTATGGAAGAATGTGCGCATGGTGACTGTTGTATTCAATCCCGATGCAATTTCTGTGTTTCATCATACACTCTGATAGTCCACAAATTACAGAATGCCTCCAGATGTGCATCGGAAACTACTACTGGTCTTCCAGGGAAAGATCAAAGCGTAGACTGTCAGAGACATTACTCCCATGGCGGAAAGTGCGCATAGTGACTATTGTATACAATCCCGATGCAATTTCTGTGTTTCATTAACACTCTGATAGTCCACAGATTACAGAATGCCTTCAGATGTGCATCGGAAACTACTACTGGTCTTCCAGGGAACCATCAAAACGTAGACTGTTTGAGACATTACTCCCATGGAGGAAACTGCGCATGGAGACTCTTGTATTCAATCCCGATGCTATTTCTGTGTTTCATCAACACTCTGATACTCCACAGATTACAGAATTCCTCCCGATGTGCATCGGAAACTACTACTGGTCTTCCAGGGAAAGATCAAAGCGTAGACTGTCTGAGACATTACTCCCATGGCGAAAAGTGCGCATAGTGACTATTGTATACAATCCCGATGCAATTTCTGTGTTTCATCAACACTCTGATAGTCCACAGATTACAGTATGCCTCCAGATGTTCATCGTAAACCTCTACTGGTCTTCCAGTGAACCATCAAAACGTAGACTGTTTGAGACATTACTCCCATGGAGGAAACTGCGCATGGAGACTCTTGTATTCAATCCCGATGCAATTTCTGTGTTTCATCAACACTCTGATACTCCGCAGATTACAGAATGCCTCCACATGTGCATCGGAAACTGCTACTGGTCTTCCAGGGAACGATCAAAGAGTAAACTCTTTGAAACATTACTCCCATGGAAGAAAGTGCGCATGTTGACTGTTGTATTCAATCCCGATGCAATTTCTGTGTTTCATCAACACTCTGATAGTCCACAGATTACGGAAAGCCTCCATATGTGCATCGGAAACTACTACTGGTCTTCCAGGGAACGATCAAAGCGTAGACTGTTTGATACATTACTCCCATGGAGGAAAGTGCACATGGCGACTGTTGTATTAAATCCCGATGCAATTTCTGTGTTTCATCAACACTCTGATATTCCACAGATTACAGAATGCCTCCAGATGTGCATCGGAAACTACTACTGGACTTCCAGGGAACGATCAAAGCGTAGACTGTTGAGACATTACTTTTGTGGAGGAATGTGCGCATGGTGACTGTTGTATTCAATCCCGATGCAATTTCTGTGTTTCATCATACACTCTGATAGTCCAGAAATTACAGAATGCCTCCAGATGTGCATCGGAAACTACTACTGGTCTTCCAGGGAAAGATCAAAGCGTAGACTGTCTGAGATATTACTCCCATGGCGGAAAGTGCGCATATTGACTATTGTATACAATCCTGATGCAATTTCTGTGTTTCATCAACACTCTGATAGTACTCAGATTACAGAATGCCTCCAGATGTTCATCGTAAACCACTACTGGTCTTCCAGGGAACCATCAAAACGTAGACAGTTTGAGACATTACTCCCATGGAGGAAACTGCGCATGGAGACTGTTGTATTCAATCCCGATGCAATTTCTGTGTTTCATCATACACTCTGATACTCCACAGATTACAGAATGCCTCCAGATGTGCATCTGAAACTACTACTGGTCTTCCAGGGAACGATCAAAGCGTAGACTGTTTGATACATTAATCCCATGGAGGAAAGTGCTCATGGCGACTGTTGTATTCAATCCCGATGCAATTTCTGTGTTTCATCAACACTCTGATAGTCCACAGATTACAGAATTTCTTCAGATATGCATCAATAACTACTACATGTCTTCCAGGGAACGATCAAAGCGTAGGCTGTTTTAGATATTACTCGCATGGATGATAGTGCGCATGGTGACTGTTGTATTCAATCCCGGTGCAATTTCTGTGTTTCATCAACGCTCTGATAGTCCACAGATTACAGAATGCCTCCAGATGTGCATCGGAAACTACTACTGGTCTTCCAGGGAACGGTCAAAGCGTAGACTGTTGGCGACATTACTCCCATGGCGGAAAGTGCCCATGGTGACTATTGTATTCAATCCCGATGCAATTTCTGTGTTTCATCAACACTCTGATAGTCCACAGATTACAGAATGCCTTCAGATGTGCATCAGTAACTACTACTGGTCTTCTAGGGAACGATCAAAGCGTTGACTGTTTGAGACATTACTCCCATGGAGGAAAGTGCGCATGGTGACAGTTGTATTCACTCCCGATGCAATTTCTGTGTTTCATCAACACTCTGATAGTCCACAGATTACAGAATGCCTCCAGATGTGCATCGGAAACTACTACTGGTCTTCCAGGGAACGATCAAAGCGTAGACTGTTTGTTACATTACTCCCATGGAGGAAAGTGCGCATGGCGACTGTTGTATTCAATGCCGATGCAATTTCTGTGTTTTATCAACACTCTGATACTCCACAGATTACAGAATACCTCCACATGTGCATCGGAAACTGCTACTGGTCTTCCAGGGAACGATCAAAGCGTAGACTGTTAGAAACATTACTCCCATGGAGGAAAGTGCGCATGGTGACAGTTGTATTCAATCCCGATGCAATTACTGTGTTTCATCAACACTCTGATAGTCCACAGATTACAGAATTTCTTCAGATATGCATCAATAACTACTACAGGTCTTCTAGGGAACGATCAAAGCGTAGGCTGTTTTAGATATTACTCGCATGGAGGATAGTGCGCATGGTGACTGTTGTATTCAATCCCGGTGCAATTTCTGTGTTTCATCAACACTCTAATAGTCCACAGATTACAGAATGCCTCCAGATGTGCATCGGAAACTACTACTGGTCTTCCAGGGAACGATCAAAGCGTAGACTGTTGGAGACATTACTCCCATGGCGGAAAGTGCGCATGGTAACTATTGTATTCAATCCCGATGCAATTTCTATGTTTCATCAACACTCTGATAGTCCACAGATTACAAAATGCCTTCAGATGTGCATCAGAAACTACTACTGGTCTTCTAGGGAACGATCAAAGCGTTGACTGTTTGAGACATTACTCCCATGGAGGAAAGTGCGCATGGTGACAGTTGTATTCAATCCCGATGCAATTTCTGTGTTTCATCAACACTATGATAGTCCACAGAGAACAGAAAGCCTCCAGATGTCATCGGAAACTACTACTGGTCTTCCAGGGAACGAGCAAAGCGTAGACTGTTAGAGACATTACTCCCATGGAGGGAAGTGCGCATGGTGACTGTTGTATTCAATCCCGATGCCATTTCTGTGTTTCATCAACACTGTAATAGTCCACAGATTACAGAATGCCTCGAGATGTGCATCGGAAACTACTACTGGTCTTCCAGGGAAAGATCAAAGCGAGGACTGATAGAGACATTACTCCCATGGAGGAAAGTGCGCATGGTGACTGTGGTATTCAATCCCGATGCAATTGCTGTGTTTCATCAACACTCTGGTAGTCTACACATTACAGAATGCCACCAGATCTGCATCGGAAACTACTACTGGTCTTCTAGAGAACGATCAAAGCGTAGACTGTCTGAGACATTACTCCCATGGCGGAAAGTGCGCATAGTGACTATTGTATACAATCCCGATGCAATTTCTGTGTTTCGTCAACACTCTGATAGTCCACAGATTACAGAATGCCTTCAGATGTGCATCGGAAACTACTACTGGTCTTACAGGGAACGATCAAAGCATAGACTGTTTGAGAATTACTCCCATGGAGGAAAGTGCGCATGGAGACTGTTGTATTCAATCCCGATGCAATTTCTGTGTTTCATCAACACTCTGATATTCCACAGATTACAGAGTGCCTCCAGATGTGCATCGGAAACTACTACTGGTCTTCCAGGGAACGATCAAAGCGTAGACTGTTGAGACATTACTTTTATGGAGGAAAGTGCACATGGTGACTGTTGTATTCAATCCGGATGCAATTTCTGTGTTTCATCAACACTCTGATAGTCCACAGAGAACAGAAAGCCACCAGATGTGCATCGGAAACTACTACTGGTTTTCCAGGGAACGAGCAAAGCGTAGACTGTTAGAGACATTACTCCCATGGAGGAAAATGCGCATGGTGACTGTTGTATTTAATCCCGATAGAATTACTGTGTTTCATTAACACTCTGATAGTCTACATATTACAGAATGCCACCAGATGTGCATCAGAAACTACTACTGGTCTTCCAGGGAACGATCAAAGCGTAGACTGTTGGAGACATTACTCCCATGGCGGAAAGTGCGCATGGTGACTATTGTATTCAATCCCGATGCAATTTCTGTGTTTCATCAACACTCTGATAGTCCACAGATTACGGAATGCCTTCAGATGTGCATCGGAATCTACTACTGCTCATCCAGGGAACGAGCAAATCGTAGACTGTTAGAGACATTACTCCCATGGAGGAATGTGCGCATGGTGACTGTTGTATTTAATCCCGATAGAATTACTGTGTTTCATCAACACTCTGATAGTCTACACATTACAGAATGCCACCAGATGTGCATCAGAAACTACTACTGGTCTTCCAGGGAACGATCAAATCGTAGACTGTTGGAGACATTACTCCCATGGCGGAAAGTGCGCATGGTGATTATTGTATTCAATCCCGATGCAATTTCTGTGTTTCATCATCACTCTGATAGTCCACAGATTACGGAATGCCTTCAGATGTGCATCGGAAACTACTACTGGTCTTCCAGGGAACGAGCAAATCGTAGACTGTTAGAGACATTAGTCCCATGGAGGAGAGTGCGCATGGTGACTGTTGTATTTAATCACGATAGAATTACTGTGTTTCATCAACACTCTGATACTCCGCAGATTACAGAATGCCTCCACATGTGCATCGGAAACTGCTACTGGTCTTCCAGGGAACGATCAAAGAGTAAACTCTTTGAAACATTACTCCCATGGAAGAAAGTGCGCATGTTGACTGTTGTATTCAATCCCGATGCAATTTCTGTGTTTCATCAACACTCTGATAGTCCACAGATTACGGAAAGCCTCCATATGTGCATCGGAAACTACTACTGGTCTTCCAGGGAACGATCAAAGCGTAGACTGTTTGATACATTACTCCCATGGAGGAAAGTGCACATGGCGACTGTTGTATTAAATCCCGATGCAATTTCTGTGTTTCATCAACACTCTGATATTCCACAGATTACAGAATGCCTCCAGATGTGCATCGGAAACTACTACTGGACTTCCAGGGAACGATCAAAGCGTAGACTGTTGAGACATTACTTTTATGGAGGAATGTGCGCATGGTGACTGTTGTATTCAATCCCGATGCAATTTCTGTGTTTCATCATACACTCTGATAGTCCACAAATTACAGAATGCCTCCAGATGTGCATCGGAAACTACTACTGGTCTTCCAGGGAAAGATCAAAGCGTAGACTGTCTGAGACATTACTCCCATGGCGGAAAGTGCGCATATTGACTATTGTATACAATCCCGATGCAATTTCTGTGTTTCATCAACACTCTGATAGTACACAGAGTACAGAATGCCTCCAGATGTTCATCGTAAACCACTACTGGTCTTCCAGGGAACCATCAAAACGTAGACAGTTTGAGACATTACTCCCATGGAGGAAACTGCGCATGGAGACTGTTGTATTCAATCCCGATGCAATTTCTGTGTTTCATCATACACTCTGATATTCCACAGATTACAGAATGCCTCCAGATGTGCATCGGAAACTACTACTGGTCTTCCAGGGAACGATCAAAGCGTAGACTGTTTGATACATTAATCCCATGGAGGAAAGTGCTCATGGCGACTGTTGTATTCAATCCCGATGCAATTTCTGTGTTTCATCAACACTCTGATAGTCCACAGATTACAGAATTTCTTCAGATATGCATCAATAACTACTACATGTCTTCCAGGGAACGATCAAAGCGTAGGCTGTTTTAGATATTACTCGCATGGAGGATAGTGCGCATGGTGACTGTTGTATTCAATCCCGGTGCAATTTCTGTGTTTCATCAACGCTCTGATAGTCCACAGATTACAGAATGCCTCCAGATGTGCATCGGAAACTACTACTGGTCTTCCAGGGAACGGTCAAAGCGTAGACTGTTGTCGACATTACTCCCATGGCGGAAAGTGCCCATGGTGACTATTGTATTCAATCCCGATGCAATTTCTGTGTTTCATCAACACTCTGATAGTCCACAGATTACAGAATGCCTTCAGATGTGCATCAGTAACTACTACTGGTCTTCTAGGGAACGATCAAAGCGTTGACTGTTTGAGACATTACTCCCATGGAGGAAAGTGCGCATGGTGACAGTTGTATTCACTCCCAATGCAATTTCTGTGTTTCATCAACACTCTGATAGTCCACAGATTACAGAATGCCTCCAGATGTGCATCGGAAACTACTACTGGTCTTCCAGGGAACGATCAAAGCGTAGACTGTTTGTTACATTACTCCCATGGAGGAAAGTGCGCATGGCGACTGTTGTATTCAATCCCGATGCAATTTCTGTGTTTCATCAACACTATGATAGTCCACAGAGAACAGAAAGCCTGCAGATGTCATCGGAAACTACTACTGGTCTTCCAGGGAACGAGCAAAGCGTAGACTGTTAGAGACATTACTCCCATGGAGGAAAGTGCGCATGGTGACTGTTGTATTTAATCCCGATAGAATTACTGTGTTTCATCAACACTCAGATAGACTACACATTACAGAATTCCACCAGATGTGCATCAGAAACTACTAGTGGTCTTCCAGGGAACGATCAAATCGTAGACTGTTTGAGACATTACTCCCATGGAGGAAAGGGCGCCTGGTGACTGTTGTATTCAATCCCGATGCAATTTCTGTGTTTCATCATACACTCTGATAGTCCACAAATTACAGAATGCCTCCAGATGTGCACCGGAAACTACTACTGGTCTTCCAGGGAAAGATCAAAGCGTAGACTGTCTGAGACATTACTCCCATGGCGGAAAGTGCGCATAGTGACTATTGTATACAATCCCGATGCAATTTCTGTGTTTCGTCAACACTCTGATAGTCCACAGATTACAGAATGCCTTCAGATGTGCATCGGAAACTACTACTGGTCTTACAGGGAACGATCAAAGCATAGACTGTTTGAGAATTACTCCCATGGAGGAAAGTGCGCATGGAGACTGTTGTATTCAATCCCGATGCAATTTCTGTGTTTCATCAACACTCTGATATTCCACAGATTACAGAGTGCCTCCAGATGTGCATCGGAAACTACTACTGGTCTTCCAGGGAACGATCAAAGCGTAGACTGTTGAGACATTACTTTTATGGAGGAAAGTGCACATGGTGACTGTTGTATTAAATCCGGATGCAATTTCTGTGTTTCATCAACACTCTGATAGTCCACAGAGAACAGAAAGCCACCAGATGTGCATCGGAAACTACTACTGGTTTTCCAGGGAACGAGCAAAGCGTAGACTGTTAGAGACATTACTCCCATGGAGGAAAATGCGCATGGTGACTGTTGTATTTAATCCCGATAGAATTACTGTGTTTCATTAACACTCTGATAGTCTACATATTACAGAATGCCACCAAATGTGCATCAGAAACTACTACTGGTCTTCCAGGGAACGATCAAAGCGTAGACTGTTGGAGACATTACTCCCATGGCGGAAAGTGCGCATGGTGACTATTGTATTCAATCCCGATGCAATTTCTGTGTTTCATCAACACTCTGATAGTCCACAGATTACGGAATGCCTTCAGATGTGCATCGGAATCTACTACTGCTCTTCCAGGGAACGAGCAAAGCGTAGACTGTTAGAGACATTACTCCCATGGAGGAATGTGCGCATGGTGACTGTTGTATTTAATCCCGATAGAATTACTGTGTTTCATCAACACTCTGATAGTCTACACATTACAGAATGCCACCAGATGTGCATCACAAACTAATACTGGTCTTCCAGGGAACGATCAAAGCGTAGACTGTTGGAGACATTACTCCCATGGCGGAAAGTGTGCATGGTGATTATTGTATTCAATCCCGATGCAATTTCTATGTTTCATCATCACTCTGATAGTCCACAGATTACGGAATGCCTTCAGATGTGCATCGGAAACTACTACTGGTCTTCCAGGGAACGAGCATATCGTAGACTGTTAGAGACATTACTCCCATGGAGGAGAGTGCGCATGGTGACTGTTGTATTTAATCCCGATAGAATTACTGTGTTTCATCAACACTCTGATAGTCTACACATTACAGAATGCCACCAGATGTGCATCAGAAACTACTACTGGTCTTCCAGTGAACGATCAAAGCGTAGACTGTTTGAGACATTACTCCCATGGAGGAAAGTTCGCATGGTGACTGTTGTATTCAATCTCGATGCAATTTCTGTGTTTCATCAACAGTCTGATAGTCACAGATTACAGAGTGCCACCAGATGTGCATCGGAAACTACTACTGGTCTTCCACGGAACGATCAAATCGTAGAATGTTAGAGACATTACTCCCATGGAAGAAAGTGCTCATGGTGACTGTTGTTTTCAATCTCGATGCAATTTCAGTGTTTCATCAACAGTCTGATAGTCCACAGAGTACAGAAAGCCTCCAGATGTGCATCGGAAACTACTACTGGTCTTCCAGGGAACGATCAAAGCGTAGACTGCTTGAGACATTACTCCCATGGAGGAAAGTGCGCCTGGTGACTGTTGTATTCAATCCCGATGCAATTTCTGTGGTTCATCAACACTCTGATAGTCCACAAATTACAGAATGCCTCCAGATGTGCATCGGAAACTACTACTGGTCTTCCAGGGAAAGATCAAAGCGTAGACTGTCTGAGACATTACTCCCATGGCGGAAAGTGCACATAGTGACTATTGTATTCAATCCCGATGCAATTTCTGTGTTTCATCAACACTCTAAAAGTCAAAAGAATGCCTCCAGATGTGAATCGGAAACTACTACTGGTCTTACAGGGAACGGTCAAAGAATAGACTGTTTGAGAATTACTCCCATGGAGGAAAGTGCGCATGGTGACTGTTGTATTCAATCCCGAAGCAATTACTATGTTTCATCAACACTCTGATAGTCCACAGATTACGGAAAGCCTCCATATGTGCATCTGAAACTACTACTGGTCTTCCAGGGAACGATCAAAGCGTAGACTGTTGGAGACATTACTCCCATGGCGGAAAGTGCGCATGGTGACTATTGTATTCAATCCCGATGCAATTTCTGTGTTTCATCAACACTCTGATAGTCCACAGATTACAGAATGCCTTCAGATGTGCATCGGAATCTACTACTGCTCTTCCAGGGAACGAGCAAAGCGTAGACTGTTAGAGACACTACTCCCATGGAGGAATGTGCGCATGGTGACTGTTGTATTCAATCCCGATAGAATTACTGTGTTTCATCAACACTCTGATAGTCTACACATTACAGAATGCCACCAGATGTGCATCAGAAACTACTACTGGTCTTCCAGTGAACGATCAAAGCGTAGACTGTTTGAGACATTACTCCCATGGAGGAAAGTTCGCATGGTGACTGTTGTATTCAATCTCGATGCAATTTCTGTGTTTCATCAACAGTCTGATAGTCCACTGAGTACAGAAAGCCTCCAGATGTGCATCGGAAACTACTACTGGTCTTCCAGGGAACGATCAAAGCGTAGACTGTTAGAGACATTACTCCCATGGAGGAAAGTGTGCATGGTGACTGTTGTATTCAATCCCGATGCAATTACTGTGTTTCATCAACACTCTGATAGTCCACAGATTACAGAATTTCTTCAGATGTGGATCAATAACTACTACTGGTCTTCCAGGGAACGATCAAAGCGTAGGCTGTTTTAGATATTAATCGCATGGAGGATAGTGGGCATGGTGACTGTTGTATTTAATCCCGATGGAATTACTGTGTTTCATCAACACTCTGATAGTCTACACATTACAGAATGCCACCAGATGTGCATCAGAAACTACTAGTGGTCTTCCAGGGAACGATCAAAGCGTAGACTCTTTGAGACATTATTCCCATGGAGGAAAGTGCGCCTGGTGACTGTTGTATTCAATCCCGATGCAATTTCTGTGTTTCATCAACACTCTGATAGTCCACAGAGAACAGAAAGCCTCCAGATGTGCATCGGAAACTACTACTGGTCTTTCAGATAACGATCAAAGCGTAGACTGTTAGGGACATTACTCCCATGGAGGAAAGTGCGCATGGTGACTGTTGTATTTAATCCCGATGGAATTACTGTGTTTCATCAACACTCTCATAGTCTACACATTACAGAATGCCACCAGATGTGCATCAGAAACTACTAGTGGTCTTCCAGGGAACGATCAAAGCGTAGACTGTTTGAGACATTACTCCCATGGAGGAAAGTGCGCCTGGTGACTGTTGTATTCAATCCCGATGCAATTTCTGTGTTACATCAACACTCTGATAGTCCACAAATTACAGAATGCATCCAGATGTGCCTCGGAAACTACTACTGGTCTTCCAGGGAAAGATCAAAGCGTAGACTGTCTGAGACATTACTCCCATGGCGGAAAGTGCGCATAGTGACTATTGTATTCAATCCCGATGCAATTTCTGTGTTTCATCAACACTCTAAAAGTCAAAAGAATGCCTCCAGATGTGAATCGGAAACTACTACTGGTCTTACAGGGAACGGTAAAGGAATAGACTGTTTGAGAATTACTCCCATGGAGGAAAGTGCGCATGGTGACTGTTGTATTCAATCCCGATGCAATTACTATGTTTCATCAACACTCTGATAGTCCACAGATTACGGAAAGCCTCCATATGTGCATCGGAAACTACTACTGGTCTTCCAGGGAACGATCAAAGCGTAGACTGTTAGAGACATTATTCCCATTTAGTTAAGTGCGCATGGAGACTGTTGTATTCAATCAAGATGCAATTTCTGTGTTTCATCAACACTCTGATAGTTCACAGAGTACAGAAAGCCTCCAGATGTGCATCGGGAACTACTACTGGTCTTCCAGGGAACGATCAAAGCGTAGACTGTTGGACACATTACTCCCATGGAGGAAAGTGCGCATGGTGACTGTTGTATTCAATCCCGATGCAATTACTGTGTTTCATCATCACTCTGATAGTCCACAGATTACAGAATTTCTTCAGATATGCATCAATAATTACTACTGGACTTCCAGGGAACGATCAAAGCGTAGGCTGTTTTAGATATTACTCGAATGGAGGATAGTGCGCATGGTGACTGTTGTATTCAATCCCGATGCAATTTCTGTGTTTCATCAACACTCTGATAGTCCACAGATTACAGAATGCCTCCAGATGTGCATCGGAAACTACTACTGGACTTCCAGGGAACGATCAAAGCGTAGACTGTTGGAGACATTACTCCCATGGCGGAAAGTGCGCATGGTGACTATTGTATTCAATCCCGATGCAATTTCTGTGTTTCATCAACACTCTGATAGTCCACAGATTACAGAATGCCTTCAGATGTGCATCGGAAACTACTACCGGTCTTACAGGGAACGATCAAAGCTTAGACTGTTTGAGAATTACGCATGGAGACTGTTGTATTCAATCCCGATGCAATTTATTTGTTTCATGAACACTCTGATAGTCCACAGAGAACAGAAATCCTCCAGTTGTTCATCGTAAACTACTACTGGTTTTCCAGGGAACGATCAAAGCGTAGACTGTTAGAGACATTACTCCCATGGAGGAAAGTGGGCATGGTGACTGTTGTATTCAATCCCGATGCAATATCTGTGTTTCATCAACACTCTTATAGTCCACAGACTACAGAATGCCTCCAGATGTGCATCGGAAACTACTACTGGTCATCCACGGAACGATCGAAGCGTATACTGTTTGAGATATTACTCCCATGGAGGAAAGTGCGCATGGTGACTGTTGTATTCAATCCCGATGCAATTTCTGTGTTTCATCAACACTCTGATAGTCCACAAAATATAGAATGCCTCCAGATGTTCATCGGAAACTACTACTGGTCTTCCAGGGAAAGATCAAAGCATAGACTGTTTGAGAATTACACCCATTGTAGGAAAGTGCGCATGGTGACTGTTGTATTCAATCCCGATGCAATTTCTGTGTTTCATCAACACTCTGATAGTCCACAAATTATAGAATGCCTCCAGATGTTCATCGGAAACTACTACTGGTCTTCCAGGGAAAGATCAAATCATAGACTGTTTGAGAATTACTCCCATTGTAGGAAAGTGCGCATGGTGACTGTTGTATTCAATCCCGATGCAATTTCTGTGTTTCATCAACACTATGATTGTCCACAAACTACAGAATGCATCCAGATGTTCATAGGAAACTACTACTGGTCTTCCAGTGAACGATCAAAGCGTAGACTGTTTGAGACATTACTCCCATGGAGGAAAGTTCGCATGGTGACTGTTGTATTCAATCTCGATGCAATTTCTGTGTTTCATCAACAGTCTGATAGTCACAGATTACAGAGTGCCACCAGATGTGCATCGGAAACTACTACTGGTCTTCCACGGAACGATCAAATCGTAGAATTTTAGAGACATTACTCCCATGGAAGAAAGTGCTCATGGTGACTGTTGTTTTCAATCTCGATGCAATTTCAGTGTTTCATCAACAGTCTGATAGTCCACTGAGTACAGAAAGCCTCCAGATGTGCATCGGAAACTACTACTGGTCTTCCAGGGAACGATCAAAGCGTAGACTGTTAGAGACATTACTCCCATGGAGGAAAGTGTGCATGGTGACTGTTGTATTCAATCCCGATGCAATTACTGTGTTTCATCAACACTCTGATAGTCCACAGATTACAGAATTTCTTCAGATGTGGATCAATAACTACTACTGGTCTTCCAGGGAACGATCAAAGCGTAGGCTGTTTTAGATATTAATCGCATGGAGGATAGTGCGCATGGTGACTGTTGTATTTAATCCCGATGGAATTACTGTGTTTCATCAACACTCTGATAGTCTACACATTACAGAATGCCACCAGATGTGCATCAGAAACTACTAGTGGGCTTCCAGGGAACGATCAAAGCGTAGACTGTTTGAGACATTATTCCCATGGAGGAAAGTGTGCCTGGTGACTGTTGTATTCAATCCCGATGCAATTTCTGTGTTTCATCAACACTCTGATAGTCCACAGAGAACAGAAAGCCTCCAGATGTGCATCGGAAACTACTACTGGTCTTCCAGGGAACGATCAAAGCGTAGACAGTTAGGGACATTACTCCCATGGAGGAAAGCGCGCATGGTGACTGTTGTATTTAATCCCGATGGAATTACTGTGTTTCATCAACACTCTCATAGTCTACACATTACAGAATGCCACCAGATGTGCATCAGAAACTACTAGTGGTCTTCCAGGGAACGATCAAAGCGTAGACTGTTTGAGACATTACTCCCATGGAGGAAAGTGCAGCCTGGTGACTGTTGTATTCAATCCCGATGCAATTTCTGTGTTTCATCAACACTCTCATAGTCCACAAATTACAGAATGCATCCAGATGTGCATCGGAAACTACTACTGGTCTTCCAGGGAAAGATCAAAGCGTAGACTGTCTGAGACATTACTCCCATGGCGGAAAGTGCGCATAGTGACTATTGTATTCCATCCCGATGCAATTTCTGTGTTTCATCAACACTCTAAAAGTCAAAAGAATGCCTCCAGATGTGAATCGGAAACTACTACTGGTCTTACAGGGAACGGTAAAGGAATAGACTGTTTGAGAATTACTCCCATGGAGGAAAGTGCGCATGGTGACTGTTGTATTCAATCCCGATGCAATTACTATGTTTCATCAACACTCTGATAGTCCACAGATTACGGAAAGCCTCCATATGTGCATCGGAAACTACTACTGGTCTTCCAGGGAACGATCAAAGCGTAGACTGTTAGAGACATTTTTCCCATTTAGTTAAGTGCGCATGGAGACTGTTGTATTCAATCAAGATGCAATTTCTGTGTTTCATCAACACTCTGATAGTTCACAGAGTACAGAAAGCCTCCAGATGTGCATCGGGAACTACTACTGGTCTTCCAGGGAACGATCAAAGCGTAGACTGTTGGACACATTACTCCCATGGAGGAAAGTGCGCATGGTGACTGTTGTATTCAATCCCGATGCAATTTCTGTGTTTCATCAACACTCTGATAGTCCACAGATTACAGAATGCCTCCAGATGTGCATCGGAAACTACTACTGGACTTCCAGAGAACGATCAAAGCGTAGACTGTTGGAGACATTACTCCCATGGCGGAAAGTGCGCATGGTGACTATTGTATTCAATCCCGATGCAATTTCTGTGTTTCATCAACACTCTGATAGTCCACAGATTACAGAATGCCTTCAGATGTGCATCGGAAACTACTACTGGTCTTACAGGGAACGATCAAAGCATAGACTGTTTGAGAATTACGCATGGAGACTGTTGTATTCAATCCCGATGCAATTTATTTGTTTCATGAACACTCTGATAGTCCACAGAGAACAGAAAGCCTCCAGATGTTCATCGTAAACTACTACTGGTTTTCCAGGGAACGATCAAAGCGTAGACTGTTAGAGACATTACTCCCATGGAGGAAAGTGGGCATGGTGACTGTTGTATTCAATCCCGATGCAATTTCTGTGTTTCATCAACACTCTTATAGTCCACAGACTACAGAATGCCTCCAGATGAGCATCGGAAACTACTACTGGTCATCCACGGAACGATCAAAGCGTATACTGTTTGAGATATTACTCCCATGGAGGAAAGTGCGCATGGTGACTGTTGTATTCAATCCCGATGCAATTTCTGTGTTTCATCAACACTCTGATAGTCCACAAATTATAGAATGCCTCCAGATGTTCATCGGAAACTACTACTGGTCTTCCAGGGAAAGATCAAAGCATAGACTGTTTGAGAATTACTCCCATTGTAGGAAAGTGCGCATGGTGACTGTTGTATTCAATCCCGATGCAATTTCTGTGTTTCATCAACACTCTGACAGTCCACAATTTATAGAATGCCTCCAGATGTTCATCGGAAACTACTACTGATCTTCCAGGGAAAGATCAAAGCATAGACTGTTTGAGAATTACTCCCATTGTTGGAAAGTGCGCATGGTGGCTGTTGTATTCAATCCCGATGCAATTTCTGTGTTTCATCAACACTATGATTGTCCACAAACTACAGAACGAATCCAGATGTTCATCGGAAACTACTACTGGTCTTCCAGGGAACGATCAAAGCGTAGACTGTTTGAGACATTACTTTTATGGAGGAATGTGCGCATGGTGACTGTTGTATTCAATCCCGATGCAATTTCTGTGTTTCATCAACACTGTAATAGTCCACAGATTACAGAATGCCTCGAGATGTGCATCGGAAACTACTACTGGTCTTACAGGGAACGATCAAAGCGTAGACTGTTGGAGACATTACTCCCATGGCGGAAACTGCGCATAGAGACTGTTGTATTCAATCCCGATGCAATTTCTGTGTTTCATCAACACTCTGATAGTCCACAGAGAACAGAAAGCCTCCAGATGTGCATCGGAAACCACTACTGGTCTTCCAGGGAACGATCAAAGCGTAGACTGTTAGAGACATTACTCCCATGGAGGAAAGTGCGCATGATGACTGTTGTATTTAATCCCGATGGAATTACTGTGTTTCATCAACACTCTGATAGTCTACACATTACAGAATGCCACCAGATGTGCATCAGAAACTACTAGTGGTCTTCCAGGGAACGATCAAAGCGTAGACTGTTTGAGACATTACTCCCATGGAGGAAAGTGCGCCTGGTGACTGTTGTATTCAATCCCGATGCAATTTCTGTGTTTCATCAACACTCTGATAGTCCACAAATTACAGAATGCCTCCAGATGTGCATCGGAAACTACTACTGGTCTTCCAGGGAAAGATCAAAGCGTAGACTGTCTGAGACATTACTCCCATGGCGGAAAGTGCTCATAGTGACTATTGTATTCATCCCGATGCAATTTCTGTGTTTCATCAACACTCTAATAATCAACAGAATGCCTCCAGATGTGCATCGGACTCTACTACTGGTCTTACAGGGAACGGTCAAAGAATAGACTGTTTGAGAATTACTCCCATGGAGGAAAGTGCGCATGGTGACTGTTGTATTCAATCCCGATGCAATTTCTGTGTTTCATCAACACTCTGATAGTCCACAGAGTACAGAATGCCTCGAGATGTGCATCGGAAACTACTACTGGTCTTACAGGGAACGATCAAAGCATAGACTGTTAGAGAATTACTCCCATGGAGGAGGTGCGCATGGTGACTGCTGTATTCTATCCCGAGGCAATTTCTGTGTTTCATCAACACTCTGATAGTCCACAGATTACAGAGAGCCCCCAGATGTGCATCTGAAACTACTACAAGTCTTCCAGGGAACGATCAAATCGTAGACTGTTTGAGACATCACTCCCATGGAGGAAAGTGCGCATGGTGTCTGTTGTATTCATTCCCGATGCAATTTCTGTGTTTCATCAACACTCTGATAGTCCACAGATTACAGAATGCCACCAGACGTGCATCGGAAACTACTACTGGTCTTATAGGGAACGATCAAATCATAGACTGTTTGAGAATTACTCCCATGGAGGAAAGTGCGCATGGTGACTGTTGTATTCAATCCCGATGCAATTTCTGTGTTTCATCAACATTCTGATAGTCCACAGATTACAGAATGCCTCCAGATGTTCATCGTAAACCTCTACTGGTCTTCCAAGGAACCATCAAAACGTAGACTCTTTGAGACATTACTCCCATGGAGGAAACTGCGCATGGAGAATCTTGTATTCAATCCCGATGCAATTTCTGTGTTTCATCAACACTCTGATACTCCACAGATTACAGAATGCCTCCAGATGTGCATCGGAAACTACTACTGGTCTTCCAGGGAACGATCAAAGCGTAGACTGTTTGATACATTACTCCCATGGAGGAAAGTGCGCATGGTGACTGTTGTATTCTATCCCGATGCAATCTCTGTGTTTCAGCAACACTCTGATATTCCACAGATTACAAAATGCCTCCAGATGAGCATCGGAAACTACTACTGGTCTTCCAGGGAACGATCAAAGCGTTGACTGTTAGAGACATTATTCCCATTTAGTAAAGTGCGCATGGTGACTGTTGTATTCAATCCCGATGCAATTTCTGTGTTTCATCAACACTCTGTTAGTCCACAGATTACAGAATGCCTTCAGATGTGCATCGGAAACTAGTACTGGTCTTACAGGGAACGATCAAAGCATAGACTGTTTGAGAATTACCCCCATGGAGGAAAGTGCGCATGGAGGCTGTTGTATTCAATCCCGATGCAATTTATTTGTTTCATGAACACTCTGATAGTCCACAGAGAACAGAAAGCCTCCAGATGTTCATCGTAAACTACTACAGGTCTTCCAGGGAACGACCAAAGCGTAGACTGTTAGAGACATTACTCCCATGGAGGAAAGTGCGCATGGTGACTGTTGTATTCAATCCCGATGCAATATCTGTGTTTCATCAACACTCTTATAGTCCACAGACTACAGAATGCCTCCAGATGTGCATCGGAAACTACTACTGGTCTTCCACGGAACGATCAAAGCGTATACTGTTTGAGACATTACTCCCATGGAGGAAAGTGCGCATGGTGACTGTTGTATTCAATCCCGATGCAATTTCTGTGTTTCATCAACACTGTAATAGTCCACAGATTACAGAATGCCTCGAGATGTGCATCGGAAACTACTACTGGTCTTCCAGGGAAAGATCAAAGCGAGGACTGATAGAGACATTACTCCCATGGAGGAAAGTGCGCATGGTGACTGTGGTATTCAATCCCGATGCAATTGCTGTGTTTCATCAACACTCTGGTAGTCTACACATTACAGAATGCCACCAGATCTGCATCGGAAACTACTCTGGTCTTCTAGAGAACGATCAAAGCGTTGACTGTTTGAGACATTACTCCCATGGAGGAAAGTGCGCATGGTGACTGTTGTATTCAATCCCGATGCAATTTCTGTGTTTCATCAACACTCTTATAGTCCACAGACTACAGAATGCCTCCAGATGTGCATCGGAAACTACTACTGGTCTTCCACGGAACGATCAAAGCGTATACTGTTTGAGACATTACTCCCATGGAGGTAAGTGCGCATGGTGACTGTTGTATTCAATCCCGATGCAATTTCTGTGTTTCATCAACACTGTAATAGTCCACAGATTACAGAATGCCTCGAGATGTGCATCGGAAACTACTACTGGTCTTCCAGGGAAAGATCAAAGCGAGGACTGATAGAGACATTACTCCCATGGAGGAAAGTGCGCATGGTGACTGTGGTATTCAATCCCGATGCAATTGCTGTGTTTCATCAACACTCTGGTAGTCTACACATTACAGAATGCCACCAGATCTGCATCGGAAACTACTACTGGTCTTCTAGAGAACGATCAAAGCGTTGACTGTTTGAGACATTACTCCCATGGAGGAAAGTGCGCATGGTGACTGTTGTATTCAATCCCGATGCGATTTCTGTGTTTCATCAACACTCTGATAGTCCACAGATAACAGAAAGCCTCCAGATGTGCATCGGAAACTACTACCGGTCTTCCAGGGAACGAGCAAAGCGTAGACTGTTAGAGACATTACTCCCATGGAGGAAAGTGCGCATGGTGACTGTTGTATTTAATCCCGATAGAATTACTGTGTTTCATCAACACTCTGATAGTCTACACATTACAGAATGCCACCAGATGTGCATCAGAAACTACTAGTGGTCTTCCAGGGAACGATCAAAGCGTAGACTGTTTGAGACATTACTCCCATGGAGGAAAGTGCGCCAGGTGACTGTTGTATTCAATCCCGATGCAATTTCTGTGTTTCATCATACACTCTGATAGTCCACAAATTACAGAATGCCTCCAGATGTGCATCGGAAACTACTACTGGTCTTCCAGGGAAAGATCAAAGCGTAGACTGTCTGAGACATTACTCCCTTGGCGGAAAGTGCGCATAGTGACTATTGTATACAATCCCGATGCAATTTCTGTGTTTCATCAACACTCTGATAGTCCACAGAGAACAGAAAGCCTCCAGATGTGCATCGGAAACTACTACTGGTCTTCCAGCGAATGATCAAAGCGTAGACTGTTAGACACATTACTCCCATGGAGGAAAGTGCGCATGGTGACTGTTGTATTCAATCCCGATGCAATTACTGTGTTTCATCATCACTCTGATAGTCCACAGAGTACAAAAATTTCTTCAGATATGCATCAATAATTACTACTGGACTTCCAGGGAACGATCAAGGCGTAGGCTGTTTTAGATATTACTCGCATGGAGGATAGTGCGCATGGTGACTGTTGTATTCAATCCCGATGCAATTTCTGTGTTTCATCAACACTCTGATAGTCCACAGATTACAGAATGCCTCCAGATGTGCATCGGAAACTACTACTGGTCTTCCAGGGAACGATTAAAGCGTAGATTGTTGGAGACATTACTCCCATGGCGGAAAGTGCGCATGGTGACTATTGTATTCAATCCCGATGCAATTTCTGTGTTTCATCAACACTCTGATAGTCCGCAGATTACAGAATGCCTTCAGATGTGGATCGGAAACTACTACTGGTCTTCCAGGGAACGATCAAAGCGTTGACTGTTTGAGACATTACTCCCATGGAGGAAAGTGCGCATGGTGACTGTTGTATTCAATCCCGATGCAATTTCTGTGTTTCATCAACACTCTGATAGTCCACAGATTACAGAATTTCTTCAGATGTGCATCGGAAACTACTACTGGTCTTCCAGGGAACGATCAAAGCGTAGATTGTTGGAGACATTACTCCCATGGCGGAAAGTGCGCATGGTGACTATTGTATTCAATCCCGATGCAATTTCCGTGTTTCATCAACACTCTGATAGTCCGCAGATAACAGAATGCCTTCAGATGTGGATCGGAAACCACTACTGGTCTTCCAGGGAACGATCTAAGCGTTGATTGTTTGAGACATTACTCCCATGGAGGAAAGTGCGCATGGTGACTGTTGTATTCAATCCCGATGCAATTTCTGTGTTTCATCAACACTCTGATAGTCCACAGAGAACAGAAAGCCTTTAGATGTGCATCGGAAACTACTACTGGTCTTCCAGGGAAAGATCAAAGCGTAGACTGTCTGAGACATTACTCCCATGGCGGAAAGTGCGCATAGTGACTATTGTATTCAATCCCGATGCAATTTCTGTGTTTCATCAACACTCTGATAGTCCACAGATTACAGAATGCCTTCAGATGTGCATCGGAAACTACTACTGGTCTTACAGGGAACGATCAAAGCATAGACTGTTTGAGAATTACTCCCATGGAGGATAGTGCGCATGGAGGCTGTTGTATTCAATCCCGATGCAATTTATTTGTTTCATGAACACTCCGATAGTCCACAGAGTACAGAAAGCCTCCAGATGTTCATCGTAAACTACTACTGGTCTTCCAGGGAACAATCAAATCGTAGACTGTTAGAGACATTACTCCCATGGAGGAAAGTGCGCATGGTGACTGTTGTATTCAATCCCGATGCAATATCTGTGTTTCATCAACACTCTTATAGTCCACAGACTACAGAATGCCTCCACATGTGCATCGGAAACTACTACTGGTCTTCCACGGAACGATCAAAGCGTATACTGTTTGAGACATTACTCCCATGGAGGAAAGTGCGCATGGAGACTGTTGTATTCAATCCCGATACAATTAATTTGTTTCATGAACACTCCGATAGTCCACAGAGTACAGAAAGCCTCCAGATGTTCATCGTAAACTACTACTGGTCTTCCAGGGAACGATCAAAGCGTAGACTGTTTGAGACATTACTCCCATGGAGGAAAGTGCGCATGGTGACTGTTGTATTCAATCCCGGTGCAATATCTGTGTTTCATCAACACTCTTATAGTCCACAGACTACAGAATGCCTCCAGATGTGCATCGGAAACTACTACTGGTCTTCCACGGAACGATCAAAGCGTATACTTTTTGAGACATTACTCCCATGGAGGAAAGTGCGCATGGTGACTGTTGTATTCAATCCCGATGCAATTTCTGTGCTTCATCAACACTCTGATAGTCCACAAATTATAGAATGCCTCCAGATGTTCATCGGAAACTACTACTGAGCTTCCAGGGAAAGATCAAAGCATAGACTCTTGAGAATTACTCCCATTGGAGGAAAGTGCGCATGGTTACTGTTTTATTCAATCCCGATTCAATTTCTGTGTTTCATCAACTCTCTGATAGTCCACAGAGTACAGAAAGCCTCCAGATGTGCATCGGAAACTACTACCGGTCTTCCAGGGAACGAGCAAAGCGTAGACTGTCTGAGACATTACTCCCATGGCGGAAAGTGCGCATAGTGACTATTGTATACAATCCCGATGCAATTTCTGTGTTTCATCAACACTCTGATAGTCCACAGAGAACAGAAAGCCTCCAGATGTGCATCGGAAACTACTACTGGTCTTCCAGCGAACGATCAAAGCGTAGACTGTTAGACACATTACTCCCATGGAGGAAAGTGCGCATGGTGACTGTTGTATTCAATCCCGATGCAATTACTGTGTTTCATCATCACTCTGATAGTCCACAGATTACAAAATTTCTTCAGATATACATCAATAATTACTACTGGTCTTCCAGGGAACGATCAAAGCGTAGGCTGATTTAGATATTACTCGCATGGAGGATAGTGCGCATGGTGACTGTTGTATTCAATCCCGATGCAATTTCTGTGTTTCATCAACTCTCTGATAGTCCACAGAGTACAGAAAGCCTCCAGATGTGCATCGGAAACTACTACTGGTCTTCCAGGGAAAGATCAAAGCGAGGACTGTTAGAGACATTACTCCCATGGAGGAAAGTGCGCATGGTGACTGTGGTATTCAATCCCGATGCAATTACTGTGTTTCATCAACACTCTGATAGTCTACACATTACAGAATGCCACCAGATCTGCATCGGAAACTACTACTGGTCTTCTAGAAAACGATCAAAGCGTTGACTGTTTGAGACATTACTCCCATGGAGGAAAGTCCGCATGGTGACTGTTGTATTCAATCCCGATGCAATTTCTGTGTTTCATCAACACTCTGATAGTCCACAGAGAACAGAAAGCCTCCAGATGTGCATCGGAAACTACTACCGGTCTTCCAGGGAACAAGCAAAGCGTAGGCTGTTAGAGACATTACTCCCATGGAGGAAAGTGCGCATGGTGACTGTTGTATTTAATCCCGATAGAATTACTCTGTTTCATCAACACTCTGATAGTCTACACATTACAGAATGCCACCAGATGTGCATCAGAAACTACTAGTGGTCTTCCAGGGAACGATCAAAGCGTAGACTGTTTGAGACATTACTCCCATGGAGGAAAGTGCGCCAGGTGACTGTTGTATTCAATCCCGATGCAATTTCTGTGTTTCATCATACACTCTGATAGTCCGCAAATTACAGAATGCCTCCAGATGTGCATCGGAAACTACTACTGGTCTTCCAGGGAAAGATCAAAGCGTAGACTGTCTGAGA
This sequence comes from Schistocerca gregaria, assembly GCF_023897955.1. Taxonomy (NCBI): domain Eukaryota; kingdom Metazoa; phylum Arthropoda; class Insecta; order Orthoptera; family Acrididae; genus Schistocerca; species Schistocerca gregaria. The sequence continues at coordinate 21,340,812 of NW_026061710.1, forward strand.
CATTACTCCCATGGCGGAAAGTGCGCATAGTGACTATTGTATTCAATCCCGATGCAATTTCTGTGTTTCATCAACACTCTGATAGTCCACAGATTACAGAATGCCTTCAGATGTGCATCGGAAACTACTACTGGTCTTACAGGGAACGATCAAAGCATAGACTGTTTGAGAATTACTCCCATGGAGGAAAGTGCGCATGGAGACTGTTGTATTCAATCCCGATGCAATTAATTTGTTTCATGAACACTCCGATAGTCCACAGAGTACAGAAAGCCTCCAGATGTTCATCGTAAACTACTACTGGTCTTCCAGGGAACGATCAAAGCGTAGACTGTTTGAGACATTACTCCCATGGAGGAAAGTGCGCATGGTGACTGTTGTATTCAATCCCGATGCAATATCTGTGTTTCATCAACACTCTTATAGTCCACAGACTACAGAATGCCTCCAGATGTGCATCGGAAACTACTACTGGTCTTCCACGGAACGATCAAAGCGTATACTTTTTGAGACATTACTCCCATGGAGGAAAGTGGGCATGGTGACTGTTGTATTCAATCCCGATGCAATTTCTGTGTTTCATCAACACTCTGATAGTCCACAAATTATAGAATGCCTCCAGATGTTCATCGGAAACTACTACTGAGCTTCCAGGGAAAGATCAAAGCATAGACTCTTGAGAATTACTCCCATTGGAGGAAAGTGCGCATGGTGACTGTTTTATTCAATCCCGATTCAATTTCTGTGTTTCATCAACTCTCTGATAGTCCACAGAGTACAGAAAGCCTCCAGTTGTGCATCGGAAACTACTACCGGGCTTCCAGGGAACGAGCAAAGCGTAGACTGTCTGAGACATTACTCCCATGGCGGAAAGTGCGCATAGTGACTATTGTATACAATCCCGATGCAATTTCTGTGTTTCATCAACACTCTGATAGTCCACAGAGAACAGAAAGCCTCCAGATGTGCATCGGAAACTACTACTGGTCTTCCAGCGAACGATCAAAGCGTAGACTGTTAGACACATTACTCCCATGGAGGGAAGTGCGCATGGTGACTGTTGTATTCAATCCCGATGCAATTACTGTGTTTCATCATCACTCTGATGGTCCACAGATTACAAAATTTCTTCAGATATGCATCAATAATTACTACTGGTCTTCCAGGGAACGATCAAAGCGTAGGCTGATTTAGATATTACTCGCATGGAGGATAGTGCGCATGGTGACTGTTGTATTCAATCCCGATGCAATTTCTGTGTTTCATCAACACTCTGATAGTCCACAGATTACAGAATGCCTCCAGATGTGCATCGGAAACTACTACTGGTCTTCCAGGGAACGATCAAAGCGTAGATTGTTGGAGACATTACTCCCATGGCGGAAAGTGCGCATGGTGACTATTGTATTCAATCCCGATGCAATTTCTGTGTTTCATCAACACTCTGATAGTCCGCAGATTACAGAATGCCTTCAGATGTGGATCGGAAACTACTACTGGTCTTCCAGGGAACGATCAAAGCGTTGACTGTTTGAGACATTACTCCCATGGAGGAAAGTGCGCATGGTGACTGTTGTATTCAATCCCGATGCAATTTCTATGTTTCATCAACACTCTGATAGTCCACAGATTACAGAATTTCTTCAGATGTGCATCGGAAACTACTACTGGTCTTCCAGGGAACGATCAAAGCGTAGATTGTTGGAGACATTACTCCCATGGCGGAAAGTGCGCATGGTGACTATTGTATTCAATCCCGATGCAATTTCTGTGTTTCATCAACACTCTGATAGTCCGCAGATTACAGAATGCCTTCAGATGTGGATCGGAAACTACTACTGGTCTTCCAGGGAACGATCAAAGCGTTGACTGTTTGAGACATTACTCCCATGGAGGAAAAAGCGCATGGTGACTGTTCTATTCAATCCCGATTCAATTTCTGTGTTTCATCAACTCTCTGATAGTCCACAGAGTACAGAAAGCCTCCAGATGTGCATCGGAAACTACTACTGGTCTTCCAGGGAAAGATCAAAGCGAGGACTGTTAGAGACATTACTCCCATGGAGGAAAGTGCGCATGGTGACTGTGGTATTCAATCCCGATGCAATTACTGTGTTTCATCAACACTCTGATAGTCTACACATTACAGAATGCCACCAGATCTGCATCGGAAACTACTACTGGTCTTCTAGAAAACGATCAAAGCGTTGACTGTTTGAGACATTACTCCCATGGAGGAAAGTCCGCATGGTGACTGTTGTATTCAATCCCGATGCAATTTCTGTGTTTCATCAACACTCTGATGGTCCACAGAGAACAGAAAGCCTCCAGATGTGCATCGGAAACTACTACCGGTCTTCCAGGGAACGAGCAAAGCGTAGACTGTTAGAGACATTACTCCCATGGAGGAAAGTGCGCATGGTGACTGTTGTATTTAATCCCGATAGAATTACTGTGTTTCATCAACACTCTGATAGTCTACACATTACAGAATGCCACCAGATGTGCATCAGAAACTACTAGTGGTCTTCCAGGGAACGATCAAAGCGTAGACTGTTTGAGACATTACTCCCATGGAGGAAAGTGCGCCAGGTGACTGTTGTATTCAATCCCGATGCAATTTCTGTGTTTCATCATACACTCTGATAGTCCACAAATTACAGAATGCCTCCAGATGTGCATCGGAAACTACTACTGGTCTTCCAGGGAAAGATCAAAGCGTAGACTGTCTGAGACATTACTCCCATGGCGGAAAGTGCGCATAGTGACTATTGTATTCAATCCCGATGCAATTTCTGTGTTTCATCAACACTCTGATAGTCCACAGATTACAGAATGCCTTCAGATGTGCATCGGAAACTACTACTGGTCTTACAGGGAACGATCAAAGCATAGACTGTTTGAGAATTACTCCCATGGAGGAAAGTGCGCATGGAGACTGTTGTATTCAATCCCGATGCAATTTCTGTGTTTCATCAACACTATGATATTCCACAGATTACAGAATGCCTCCAGATGTGCATCAGAAACTACTAGTGGTCTTCCAGGGAACGATCAAAGCGTAGACTGTTGAGACATTACTTTTATGGAGGAAAGTGCGCATGGTGACTGTTGTATTCAATCCCGATGCAATTTCTGTGTTTCATCATACACTCTGATAGTCCACAAATTACAGAATGCCTCCAGATGTGCATCGGAAACTACTACTGGTCTTCCAGGGAACGAGCAAAGCGTAGACTGTTTGAGACATTACTCCCATTGAGGAAAGTGCGCCTGGTGACTGTTGTATTCAATCCCGATGCAATTTCTGTGTTTCATCATACACTCTGATAGTCCACAGAGAACAGAAAGCCTCCAGATGTGCATCGGAAACTACTACTGGTCTTCCAGGGAACGAGCAAAGCGTAGACTGTTTGAGACATTACTCCCATTGAGGAAAGTGCGCCTGGTGACTGTTGTATGCAATCCCGATGCAATTTCTGTGTTTCATCATACACTCTGATAGTCCACAAATTACAGAATGCCTCCAGATGTGCATCGGAAACTACTACTGGTCTTCCAGGGAAAGAGCAAAGCGTAGACTGTCTGAGACATTACTCCCATGGCGGAATGTGCGCATAGTGACTATTGTATTCAATCCCGATGCAATTTCTGTGTTTCATCAACTTTCTGATAGTCCACAGATTACAGAATGCCTTCAGATGTGCATCGGAAACTACTACTGGTCTTACAGGGAACGATCAAAGCATAGACAGTTTGAGTATTACTCCCATGGAGGAAAGTGCGCATGGAGACTGTTGTATTCAATCCCGATGCAATTAATTTGTTTCTGGAACACTCCGATAGTCCACATAGTACAGAAAGCCTCCAGATGTTCATCGTAAACTACTACTGGTCTTCCAAGGAACGATCAAAGCGTAGACTGTTTGAGACATTACTCCCATGGAGGAAAGTGCGCATGGTGACTGTTGTATTCAATCCCGATGCAATATCTGTGTTTCATCAACACTCTTATAGTCCACAGACTACAGAATGCCTCCAGATGTGCATCGGAATCTACTACTGGTCTTCCACGGAACGATCAAAGCGTATACTTTTTGAGACATTACTCCCATGGAGGAAAGTGCGCATGGTGACTGTTGTATTCAATCCCGATGCAATTTCTGTGTTTCATCAACACTCTGATAGTCCACAAATTATAGAATGCCTCCAGATGTTCATCGGAAACTACTACTGAGCTTCCAGGGAAAGATCAAAGCTTAGACTCTTGAGAATTACTCCCATTGGAGGAAAGTGCGCATGGTGACTGTTTTATTCAATCCCGATTCAATTTCTGTGTTTCATCAACTCTCTGATAGTCCACAGAGTACAGAAAGCCTCCAGATGTGCATCGGAAACTACAACTGGTCTTCCAGGGAAAGATCAAAGCGAGGACTGTTAGAGACATTACTCCCATGGAGGAAAGTGCGCATGGTGACTGTGGTATTCAATCCCGATGCAATTACTGTGTTTCATCAACACTCTGATAGTCTACACATTACAGAATGACACCAGATCTGCATCGGAAACTACTACTGGTCTTCCAGGGAACGATCAAAGCCTAGATTGTTTGAGACATTACTCCCGTGGAGGAAAGTGCGCATGGTGACTGTTGTATTCAATCCCGATGCAATTTCTGTGTTTCGTCAACACTCTGATTGTCCACAAATTACAGAATGCCTCCAGATGTTCATCGGAAACTACCACTGGTCTCCCAGGGAACGATCAAAGCGTAGACTGTTTGAGACATTACTCCCATGGAGGAAAGTGCGCATGGTGACTGTTGTATTCAATCTCGATGCAATTTCTGTGTTTCATCAACAGTCTGATAGTCCACAGATTACGGAATGCCTTCAGATGTGCATCGGAAACTACTACTGGTCTTCCAGGGAACGAGCAAATCGTAGACTGTTAGAGACATTAGTCCCATGGAGGAGAGTGCGCATGGTGACTGTTGTATTTAATCACGATAGAATTACTGTGTTTCATCAACACTCTGATACTCCGCAGATTACAGAATGCCTCCACATGTGCATCGGAAACTGCTACTGGTCTTCCAGGGAACGATCAAAGAGTAAACTCTTTGAAACATTACTCCCATGGAAGAAAGTGCGCATGTTGACTGTTGTATTCAATCCCGATGCAATTTCTGTGTTTCATCAACACTCTGATAGTCCACAGATTACGGAAAGCCTCCATATGTGCATCGGAAACTACTACTGGTCTTCCAGGGAACGATCAAAGCGTAGACTGTTTGATACATTACTCCCATGGAGGAAAGTGCACATGGCGACTGTTGTATTAAATCCCGATGCAATTTCTGTGTTTCATCAACACTCTGATATTCCACAGATTACAGAATGCCTCCAGATGTGCATCGGAAACTACTACTGGACTTCCAGGGAACGATCAAAGCGTAGACTGTTGAGACATTACTTTTATGGAGGAATGTGCGCATGGTGACTGTTGTATTCAATCCCGATGCAATTTCTGTGTTTCATCATACACTCTGATAGTCCACAAATTACAGAATGCCTCCAGATGTGCATCGGAAACTACTACTGGTCTTCCAGGGAAAGATCAAAGCGTAGACTGTCTGAGACATTACTCCCATGGCGGAAAGTGCGCATATTGACTATTGTATACAATCCCGATGCAATTTCTGTGTTTCATCAACACTCTGATAGTACACAGAGTACAGAATGCCTCCAGATGTTCATCGTAAACCACTACTGGTCTTCCAGGGAACCATCAAAACGTAGACAGTTTGAGACATTACTCCCATGGAGGAAACTGCGCATGGAGACTGTTGTATTCAATCCCGATGCAATTTCTGTGTTTCATCATACACTCTGATACTCCACAGATTACAGAATGCCTCCAGATGTGCATCGGAAACTACTACTGGTCTTCCAGGGAACGATCAAAGCGTAGACTGTTTGATACATTAATCCCATGGAGGAAAGTGCTCATGGCGACTGTTGTATTCAATCCCGATGCAATTTCTGTGTTTCATCAACACTCTGATAGTCCACAGATTACAGAATTTCTTCAGATATGCATCAATAACTACTACATGTCTTCCAGGGAACGATCAAAGCGTAGGCTGTTTTAGATATTACTCGCATGGAGGATAGTGCGCATGGTGACTGTTGTATTCAATCCCGGTGCACTTTCTGTGTTTCATCAACGCTCTGATAGTCCACAGATTACAGAATGCCTCCAGATGTGCATCGGAAACTACTACTGGTCTTCCAGGGAACGGTCAAAGCGTAGACTGTTGTCGACATTACTCCCATGGCGGAAAGTGCCCATGGTGACTATTGTATTCAATCCCGATGCAATTTCTGTGTTTCATCAACACTCTGATAGTCCACAGATTACAGAATGCCTTCAGATGTGCATCAGTAACTACTACTGGTCTTCTAGGGAACGATCAAAGCGTTGACTGTTTGAGACATTACTCCCATGGAGGAAAGTGCGCATGGTGACAGTTGTATTCACTCCCAATGCAATTTCTGTGTTTCATCAACACTCTGATAGTCCACAGATTACAGAATGCCTCCAGATGTGCATCGGAAACTACTACTGGTCTTCCAGGGAACGATCAAAGCGTAGACTGTTTGTTACATTACTCCCATGGAGGAAAGTGCGCATGGCGACTGTTGTATTCAATCCCGATGCAATTTCTGTGTTTCATCAACACTATGATAGTCCACAGAGAACAGAAAGCCTGCAGATGTCATCGGAAACTACTACTGGTCTTCCAGGGAACGTTCAAAGCGTAGACTGTTAGAGACATTACTCCCATGGAGGAAAGTGCGCATGGTGACTGTTGTATTTAATCCCGATAGAATTACTGTGTTTCATCAACACTCAGATAGTCTACACATTACAGAATTCCACCAGATGTGCATCAGAAACTACTAGTGGTCTTCCAGGGAACGATCAAATCGTAGACTGTTTGAGACATTACTCCCATGGAGGAAAGGGCGCCTGGTGACTGTTGTATTCAATCCCGATGCAATTTCTGTGTTTCATCATACACTCTGATAGTCCACAAATTACAGAATGCCTCCAGATGTGCATCGGAAACTACTACTGGTCTTCCAGGGAAAGATCAAAGCGTAGACTGTCTGAGACATTACTCCCATGGCGGAAAGTGCGCATAGTGACTATTGTATACAATCCCGATGCAATTTCTGTGTTTCGTCAACACTCTGATAGTCCACAGATTACAGAATGCCTTCAGATGTGCATCGGAAACTACTACTGGTCTTACAGGGAACGATCAAAGCATAGACTGTTTGAGAATTACTCCCATGGAGGAAAGTGCGCATGGAGACTGTTGTATTCAATCCCGATGCAATTTCTGTGTTTCATCAACACTCTGATATTCCACAGATTACAGAGTGCCTCCAGATGTGCATCGGAAACTACTACTGGTCTTCCAGGGAACGATCAAAGCGTAGACTGTTGACACATTACTTTTATGGAGGAAAGTGCACATGGTGACTGTTGTATTAAATCCGGATGCAATTTCTGTGTTTCATCAACACTCTGATAGTCCACAGAGAACAGAAAGCCACCAGATGTGCATCGGAAACTACTACTGGTTTTCCAGGGAACGAGCAAAGCGTAGACTGTTAGAGACATTACTCCCATGGAGGAAAATGCGCATGGTGACTGTTGTATTTAATCCCGATAGAATTACTGTGTTTCATTAACACTCTGATAGTCTACATATTACAGAATGCCACCAAATGTGCATCAGAAACTACTACTGGTCTTCCAGGGAACGATCAAAGCGTAGACTGTTGGAGACATTACTCCCATGGCGGAAAGTGCGCATGGTGACTATTGTATTCAATCCCGATGCAATTTCTGTGTTTCATCAACACTCTGATAGTCCACAGATTACGGAATGCCTTCAGATGTGCATCGGAATCTACTACTGCTCTTCCAGGGAACGAGCAAAGCGTAGACTGTTAGAGACATTACTCCCATGGAGGAATGTGCGCATGGTGACTGTTGTATTTAATCCCGATAGAATTACTGTGTTTCATCAACACTCTGATAGTCTACACATTACAGAATGCCACCAGATGTGCATCACAAACTAATACTGGTCTTCCAGGGAACGATCAAAGCGTAGACTGTTGGAGACATTACTCCCATGGCGGAAAGTGTGCATGGTGATTATTGTATTCAATCCCGATGCAATTTCTATGTTTCATCATCACTCTGATAGTCCACAGATTACGGAATGCCTTCAGATGTGCATCGGAAACTACTACTGGTCTTCCAGGGAACGAGCATATCGTAGACTGTTAGAGACATTACTCCCATGGAGGAGAGTGCGCATGGTGACTGTTGTATTTAATCCCGATAGAATTACTGTGTTTCATCAACACTCTGATAGTCTACACATTACAGAATGCCACCAGATGTGCATCAGAAACTACTACTGGTCTTCCAGTGAACGATCAAAGCGTAGACTGTTTGAGACATTACTCCCATGGAGGAAAGTTCGCATGGTGACTGTTGTATTCAATCTCGATGCAATTTCTGTGTTTCATCAACAGTCTGATAGTCACAGATTACAGAGTGCCACCAGATGTGCATCGGAAACTACTACTGGTCTTCCACGGAACGATCAAATCGTAGAATGTTAGAGACATTACTCCCATGGAAGAAAGTGCTCATGGTGACTGTTGTTTTCAATCTCGATGCAATTTCAGTGTTTCATCAACAGTCTGATAGTCCACAGAGTACAGAAAGCCTCCAGATGTGCATCGGAAACTACTACTGGTCTTCCAGGGAACGATCAAAGCGTAGACTGCTTGAGACATTACTCCCATGGAGGAAAGTGCGCCTGGTGACTGTTGTATTCAATCCCGATGCAATTTCTGTGGTTCATCAACACTCTGATAGTCCACAAAGTACAGAATGCCTCCAGATGTGCATCGGAAACTACTACTGGTCTTCCAGGGAAAGATCAAAGCGTAGACTGTCTGAGACATTACTCCCATGGCGGAAAGTGCACATAGTGACTATTGTATTCAATCCCGATGCAATTTCTGTGTTTCATCAACACTCTAAAAGTCAAAAGAATGCCTCCAGATGTGAATCGGAAACTACTACTGGTCTTACAGGGAACGGTCAAAGAATAGACTGTTTGAGAATTACTCCCATGGAGGAAAGTGCGCATGGTGACTGTTGTATTCAATCCCGAAGCAATTACTATGTTTCATCAACACTCTGATAGTCCACAGATTACGGAAAGCCTCCATATGTGCATCTGAAACTACTACTGGTCTTCCAGGGAACGATCAAAGCGTAGACTGTTGGAGACATTACTCCCATGGCGGAAAGTGCGCATGGTGACTATTGTATTCAATCCCGATGCTATTTCTGTGTTTCATCAACACTCTGATAGTCCACAGATTACAGAATGCCTTCAGATGTGCATCGGAATCTACTACTGCTCTTCCAGGGAACGAGCAAAGCGTAGACTGTTAGAGACACTACTCCCATGGAGGAATGTGCGCATGGTGACTGTTGTATTCAATCCCGATAGAATTACTGTGTTTCATCAACACTCTGATAGTCTACACATTACAGAATGCCACCAGATGTGCATCAGAAACTACTACTGGTCTTCCAGTGAACGATCAAAGCGTAGACTGTTTGAGACATTACTCCCATGGAGGAAAGTTCGCATGGTGACTGTTGTATTCAATCTCGATGCAATTTCTGTGTTTCATCAACAGTCTGATAGTCCACTGAGTACAGAAAGCCTCCAGATGTGCATCGGAAACTACTACTGGTCTTCCAGGGAACGATCAAAGCGTAGACTGTTAGAGACATTACTCCCATGGAGGAAAGTGTGCATGGTGACTGTTGTATTCAATCCCGATGCAATTACTGTGTTTCATCAACACTCTGATAGTCCACAGATTACAGAATTTCTTCAGATGTGGATCAATAACTACTACTGGTCTTCCAGGGAACGATCAAAGCGTAGGCTGTTTTAGATATTAATCGCATGGAGGATAGTGGGCATGGTGACTGTTGTATTTAATCCCGATGGAATTACTGTGTTTCATCAACACTCTGATAGTCTACACATTACAGAATGCCACCAGATGTGCATCAGAAACTACTAGTGGTCTTCCAGGGAACGATCAAAGCGTAGACTGTTTGAGACATTATTCCCATTGAGGAAAGTGCGCCTGGTGACTGTTGTATTCAATCCCGATGCAATTTCTGTGTTTCATCAACACTCTGATAGTCCACAGAGAACAGAAAGCCTCCAGATGTGCATCGGAAACTACTACTGGTCTTTCAGATAACGATCAAAGCGTAGACTGTTAGGGACATTACTCCCATGGAGGAAAGTGCGCATGGTGACTGTTGTATTTAATCCCGATGGAATTACTGTGTTTCATCAACACTCTCATAGTCTACACATTACAGAATGCCACCAGATGTGCATCAGAAACTACTAGTGGTCTTCCAGGGAACGATCAAAGCGTAGACTGTTTGAGACATTACTCCCATGGAGGAAAGTGCGCCTGGTGACTGTTGTATTCAATCCCGATGCAATTTCTGTGTTACATCAACACTCTGATAGTCCACAAATTACAGAATGCATCCAGATGTGCCTCGGAAACTACTACTGGTCTTCCAGGGAAAGATCAAAGCGTAGACTGTCTGAGACATTACTCCCATGGCGGAAAGTGCGCATAGTGACTATTGTATTCAATCCCGATGCAATTTCTGTGTTTCATCAACACTCTAAAAGTCAAAAGAATGCCTCCAGATGTGAATCGGAAACTACTACTGGTCTTACAGGGAACGGTAAAGGAATAGACTGTTTGAGAATTACTCCCATGGAGGAAAGTGCGCATGGTGACTGTTGTATTCAATCCCGATGCAATTACTATGTTTCATCAACACTCTGATAGTCCACAGATTACGGAAAGCCTCCATATGTGCATCGGAAACTACTACTGGTCTTCCAGGGAACGATCAAAGCGTAGACTGTTAGAGACATTATTCCCATTTAGTTAAGTGCGCATGGAGACTGTTGTATTCAATCAAGATGCAATTTCTGTGTTTCATCAACACTCTGATAGTTCACAGAGTACAGAAAGCCTCCAGATGTGCATCGGGAACTACTACTGGTCTTCCAGGGAACGATCAAAGCGTAGACTGTTGGACACATTACTCCCATGGAGGAAAGTGCGCATGGTGACTGTTGTATTCAATCCCGATGCAATTACTGTGTTTCATCATCACTCTGATAGTCCACAGATTACAGAATTTCTTCAGATATGCATCAATAATTACTACTGGACTTCCAGGGAACGATCAAAGCGTAGGCTGTTTTAGATATTACTCGAATGGAGGATAGTGCGCATGGTGACTGTTGTATTCAATCCCGATGCAATTTCTGTGTTTCATCAACACTCTGATAGTCCACAGATTACAGAATGCCTCCAGATGTGCATCGGAAACTACTACTGGACTTCCAGGGAACGATCAAAGCGTAGACTGTTGGAGACATTACTCCCATGGCGGAAAGTGCGCATGGTGACTATTGTATTCAATCCCGATGCAATTTCTGTGTTTCATCAACACTCTGATATTCCACAGATTACAGAATGCCTTCAGATGTGCATCGGAAACTACTACCGGTCTTACAGGGAACGATCAAAGCATAGACTGTTTGAGAATTACGCATGGAGACTGTTGTATTCAATCCCGATGCAATTTATTTGTTTCATGAACACTCTGATAGTCCACAGAGAACAGAAATCCTCCAGTTGTTCATCGTAAACTACTACTGGTTTTCCAGGGAACGATCAAAGCGTAGACTGTTAGAGACATTACTCCCATGGAGGAAAGTGGGCATGGTGACTGTTGTATTCAATCCCGATGCAATATCTGTGTTTCATCAACACTCTTATAGTCCACAGACTACAGAATGCCTCCAGATGTGCATCGGAAACTACTACTGGTCATCCACGGAACGATCGAAGCGTATACTGTTTGAGATATTACTCCCATGGAGGAAAGTGCGCATGGTGACTGTTGTATTCAATCCCGATGCAATTTCTGTGTTTCATCAACACTCTGATAGTCCACAAAATATAGAATGCCTCCAGATGTTCATCGGAAACTACTACTGGTCTTCCAGGGAAAGATCAAAGCATAGACTGTTTGAGAATTACACCCATTGTAGGAAAGTGCGCATGGTGACTGTTGTATTCAATCCCGATGCAATTTCTGTGTTTCATCAACACTCTGATAGTCCACAAATTATAGAATGCCTCCAGATGTTCATCGGAAACTACTACTGGTCTTCCAGGGAAAGATCAAATCATAGACTGTTTGAGAATTACTCCCATTGTAGGAAAGTGCGCATGGTGACTGTTGTATTCAATCCCGATGCAATTTCTGTGTTTCATCAACACTATGATTGTCCACAAACTACAGAATGCATCCAGATGTTCATAGGAAACTACTACTGGTCTTCCAGTGAACGATCAAAGCGTAGACTGTTTGAGACATTACTCCCATGGAGGAAAGTTCGCATGGTGACTGTTGTATTCAATCTCGATGCAATTTCTGTGTTTCATCAACAGTCTGATAGTCACAGATTACAGAGTGCCACCAGATGTGCATCGGAAACTACTACTGGTCTTCCACGGAACGATCAAATCGTAGAATTTTAGAGACATTACTCCCATGGAAGAAAGTGCTCATGGTGACTGTTGTTTTCAATCTCGATGCAATTTCAGTGTTTCATCAACAGTCTGATAGTCTACTGAGTACAGAAAGCCTCCAGATGTGCATCGGAAACTACTACTGGTCTTCCAGGGAACGATCAAAGCGTAGACTGTTAGAGACATTACTCCCATGGAGGAAAGTGTGCATGGTGACTGTTGTATTCAATCCCGATGCAATTACTGTGTTTCATCAACACTCTGATAGTCCACAGATTACAGAATTTCTTCAGATGTGGATCAATAACTACTACTGGTCTTCCAGGGAACGATCAAAGCGTAGGCTGTTTTAGATATTAATCGCATGGAGGATAGTGCGCATGGTGACTGTTGTATTTAATCCCGATGGAATTACTGTGTTTCATCAACACTCTGATAGTCTACACATTACAGAATGCCACCAGATGTGCATCAGAAACTACTAGTGGTCTTCCAGGGAACGATCAAAGCGTAGACTGTTTGAGACATTATTCCCATGGAGGAAAGTGCGCCTGGTGACTGTTGTATTCAATCCCGATGCAATTTCTGTGTTTCATCAACACTCTGATAGTCCACAGAGAACAGAAAGCCTCCAGATGTGCATCGGAAACTACTACTGGTCTTCCAGGGAACGATCAAAGCGTAGACAGTTAGGGACATTACTCCCATGGAGGAAAGCGCGCATGGTGACTGTTGTATTTAATCCCGATGGAATTACTGTGTTTCATCAACACTCTCATAGTCTACACATTACAGAATGCCACCAGATGTGCATCAGAAACTACTAGTGGTCTTCCAGGGAACGATCAAAGCGTAGACTGTTTGAGACATTACTCCCATGGAGGAAAGTGCAGCCTGGTGACTGTTGTATTCAATCCCGATGCAATTTCTGTGTTTCATCAACACTCTGATAGTCCACAAATTACAGAATGCATCCAGATGTGCATCGGAAACTACTACTGGTCTTCCAGGGAAAGATCAAAGCGTAGACTGTCTGAGACATTACTCCCATGGCGGAAAGTGCGCATAGTGACTATTGTATTCCATCCCGATGCAATTTCTGTGTTTCATCAACACTCTAAAAGTCAAAAGAATGCCTCCAGATGTGAATCGGAAACTACTACTGGTCTTACAGGGAACGGTAAAGGAATAGACTGTTTGAGAATTACTCCCATGGAGGAAAGTGCGCATGGTGACTGTTGTATTCAATCCCGATGCAATTACTATGTTTCATCAACACTCTGATAGTCCACAGATTACGGAAAGCCTCCATATGTGCATCGGAAACTACTACTGGTCTTCCAGGGAACGATCAAAGCGTAGACTGTTAGAGACATTATTCCCATTTAGTTAAGTGCGCATGGAGACTGTTGTATTCAATCAAGATGCAATTTCTGTGTTTCATCAACACTCTGATAGTTCACAGAGTACAGAAAGCCTCCAGATGTGCATCGGGAACTACTACTGGTCTTCCAGGGAACGATCAAAGCGTAGACTGTTGGACACATTACTCCCATGGAGGAAAGTGCGCATGGTGACTGTTGTATTCAATCCCGATGCAATTACTGTGTTTCATCATCACTCTGATAGTCCACAGATTACAGAATTTCTTCAGATATGCATCAATAATTACTACTGGACTTCCAGGGAACGATCAAAGCGTAGGCTGTTTTAGATATTACTCGAATGGAGGATAGTGCGCATGGTGACTGTTGTATTCAATCCCGATGCAATTTCTGTGTTTCATCAACACTCTGATAGTCCACAGATTACAGAATGCCTCCAGATGTGCATCGGAAACTACTACTGGACTTCCAGAGAACGATCAAAGCGTAGACTGTTGGAGACATTACTCCCATGGCGGAAAGTGCGCATGGTGACTATTGTATTCAATCCCGATGCAATTTCTGTGTTTCATCAACACTCTGATAGTCCACAGATTACAGAATGCCTTCAGATGTGCATCGGAAACTACTACTGGTCTTACAGGGAACGATCAAAGCATAGACTGTTTGAGAATTACGCATGGAGACTGTTGTATTCAATCCCGATGCAATTTATTTGTTTCATGAACACTCTGATAGTCCACAGAGAACAGAAAGCCTCCAGATGTTCATCGTAAACTACTACTGGTTTTCCAGGGAACGATCAGAGCGTAGACTGTTAGAGACATTACTCCCATGGAGGAAAGTGGGCATGGTGACTGTTGTATTCAATCCCGATGCAATTTCTGTGTTTCATCAACACTCTTATAGTCCACAGACTACAGAATGCCTCCAGATGAGCATCGGAAACTACTACTGGTCATCCACGGAACGATCAAAGCGTATACTGTTTGAGATATTACTCCCATGGAGGAAAGTGCGCATGGTGACTGTTGTATTCAATCCCGATGCAATTTCTGTGTTTCATCAACACTCTGATAGTCCACAAATTATAGAATGCCTCCAGATGTTCATCGGAAACTACTACTGGTCTTCCAGGGAAAGATCAAAGCATAGACTGTTTGAGAATTACTCCCATTGTAGGAAAGTGCGCATGGTGACTGTTGTATTCAATCCCGATGCAATTTCTGTGTTTCATCAACACTCTGACAGTCCACAATTTATAGAATGCCTCCAGATGTTCATCGGAAACTACTACTGATCTTCCAGGGAAAGATCAAAGCATAGACTGTTTGAGAATTACTCCCATTGTTGGAAAGTGCGCATGGTGGCTGTTGTATTCAATCCCGATGCAATTTCTGTGTTTCATCAACACTATGATTGTCCACAAACTACAGAACGAATCCAGATGTTCATCGGAAACTACTACTGGTCTTCCAGGGAACGATCAAAGCGTAGACTGTTTGAGACATTACTTTTATGGAGGAATGTGCGCATGGTGACTGTTGTATTCAATCCCGATGCAATTTCTGTGTTTCATCAACACTGTAATAGTCCACAGATTACAGAATGCCTCGAGATGTGCATCGGAAACTACTACTGGTCTTACAGGGAACGATCAAAGCGTAGACTGTTGGAGACATTACTCCCATGGCGGAAACTGCGCATAGAGACTGTTGTATTCAATCCCGATGCAATTTCTGTGTTTCATCAACACTCTGATAGTCCACAGAGAACAGAAAGCCTCCAGATGTGCATCGGAAACCACTACTGGTCTTCCAGGGAACGATCAAAGCGTAGACTGTTAGAGACATTACTCCCATGGAGGAAAGTGCGCATGATGACTGTTGTATTTAATCCCGATGGAATTACTGTGTTTCATCAACACTCTGATAGTCTACACATTACAGAATGCCACCAGATGTGCATCAGAAACTACTAGTGGTCTTCCAGGGAACGATCAAAGCGTAGACTGTTTGAGACATTACTCCCATGGAGGAAAGTGCGCCTGGTGACTGTTGTATTCAATCCCGATGCAATTTCTGTGTTTCATCAACACTCTGATAGTCCACAAATTACAGAATGCCTCCAGATGTGCATCGGAAACTACTACTGGTCTTCCAGGGAAAGATCAAAGCGTAGACTGTCTGAGACATTACTCCCATGGCGGAAAGTGCTCATAGTGACTATTGTATTCATCCCGATGCAATTTCTGTGTTTCATCAACACTCTAATAATCAACAGAATGCCTCCAGATGTGCATCGGACTCTACTACTGGTCTTACAGGGAACGGTCAAAGAATAGACTGTTTGAGAATTACTCCCATGGAGGAAAGTGCGCATGGTGACTGTTGTATTCAATCCCGATGCAATTACTGTGTTTCATCAACACTCTGATAGTCTACAGAGTACAGAAAGCCTCCAGATGTGCATCGGAAACTACTACTGGTCTTTCAGGGAACGATCAAAGCGTAGACTGTTAGAGACATTACTCCCATGGAGGAAAGAGCGCATGGTGACTGTTGTATTCAATCCCGATGCAATTTCTGTGTTTCATCAACACTCTGATAGTCCACAGAGTACAGAATGCCTCGAGATGTGCATCGGAAACTACTACTGGTCTTACAGGGAACGATCAAAGCATAGACTGTTAGAGAATTACTCCCATGGAGGAGGTGCGCATGGTGACTGCTGTATTCTATCCCGAGGCAATTTCTGTGATTCATCAACACTCTGATAGTCCACAGATTACAGAGAGCCCCCAGATGTGCATCTGAAACTACTACAAGTCTTCCAGGGAACGATCAAATCGTAGACTGTTTGAGACATCACTCCCATGGAGGAAAGTGCGCATGGTGTCTGTTGTATTCATTCCCGATGCAATTTCTGTGTTTCATCAACACTCTGATAGTCCACAGATTACAGAATGCCACCAGACGTGCATCGGAAACTACTACTGGTCTTATAGGGAACTATCAAATCATAGACTGTTTGAGAATTACTCCCATGGAGGAAAGTGCGCATGGTGACTGTTGTATTCAATCCCGATGATATTTCTGTGTTTCATCAACATTCTGATAGTCCACAGATTACAGAATGCCTCCAGATGTTCATCGTAAACCTCTACTGGTCTTCCAAGGAACCATCAAAACGTAGACTCTTTGAGACATTACTCCCATGGAGGAAACTGCGCATGGAGAATCTTGTATTCAATCCCGATGCAATTTCTGTGTTTCATCAACACTCTGATACTCCACAGATTACAGAATGCCTCCAGATGTGCATCGGAAACTACTACTGGTCTTCCAGGGAACGATCAAAGCGTAGACTGTTTGATACATTACTCCCACGGAGGAAAGTGCGCATGGTGACTGTTGTATTCTATCCCGATGCAATCTCTGTGTTTCAGCAACACTCTGATATTCCACAGATTACAAAATGCCTCCAGATGTGCATCGGAAACTACTACTGGTCTTCCAGGGAACGATCAAAGCGTAGACTGTTGAGACATTACTTTTATGGAGGAATGTGCGCATGGTGACTGTTGTATTCAATCCCGATGCAATTTGTGTGTTTAATCAACACTCTGATACTCCACAGATTACAGAATGCCTCCACATGTGCATCGGAAACTGCTACTGGTCTTCCAGGGAACGATCAAAGCGTAAACTCTTTGAAACATTACTCCCATGGAGGAAAGTGCGCATGTTGACTGTTGTATTCAATCCCGATGCAATTTCTGTGTTTCATCAACACTCTGATAGTCCACAGATTACGGAAAGCATCCATATGTGCATCGGAAACTACTACTGGTCTTCCAGGGAACGATCAAAGCGTTGACTGTTAGAGACATTATTCCCATTTAGTAAAGTGCGCATGGTGACTGTTGTATTCAATCCCGATGCAATTTCTGTGTTTCATCAACACTCTGGTAGTCCACAGATTACAGAATGCCTTCAGATGTGCATCGGAAACTAGTACTGGTCTTACAGGGAACGATCAAAGCATAGACTGTTTGAGAATTACCCCCATGGAGGAAAGTGCGCATGGAGACTGTTGTATTCAATCCCGATGCAATTTATTTGTTTCATGAACACTCTGATAGTCCACAGAGAACAGAAAGCCTCCAGATGTTCATCGTAAACTACTACAGGTCTTCCAGGGAACGACCAAAGCGTAGACTGTTAGAGACATTACTCCCATGGAGGAAAGTGCGCATGGTGACTGTTGTATTCAATCCCGATGCAATATCTGTGTTTCATCAACACTCTTATAGTCCACAGACTACAGAATGCCTCCAGATGTGCATCGGAAACTACTACTGGTCTTCCACGGAACGATCAAAGCGTATACTGTTTGAGACATTACTCCCATGGAGGAAAGTGCGCATGGTGACTGTTGTATTCAATCCCGATGCAATTTCTGTGTTTCATCAACACTGTAATAGTCCACAGATTACAGAATGCCTCGAGATGTGCATCGGAAACTACTACTGGTCTTCCAGGGAAAGATCAAAGCGAGGACTGATAGAGACATTACTCCCATGGAGGAAAGTGCGCATGGTGACTGTGGTATTCAATCCCGATGCAATTGCTGTGTTTCATCAACACTCTGGTAGTCTACACATTACAGAATGCCACCAGATCTGCATCGGAAACTACTCTGGTCTTCTAGAGAACGATCAAAGCGTTGACTGTTTGAGACATTACTCCCATGGAGGAAAGTGCGCATGGTGACTGTTGTATTCAATCCCGATGCAATTTCTGTGTTTCATCAACACTCTTATAGTCCACAGACTACAGAATGCCTCCAGATGTGCATCGGAAACTACTACTGGTCTTCCACGGAACGATCAAAGCGTATACTGTTTGAGACATTACTCCCATGGAGGTAAGTGCGCATGGTGACTGTTGTATTCAATCCCGATGCAATTTCTGTGTTTCATCAACACTGTAATAGTCCACAGATTACAGAATGCCTCGAGATGTGCATCGGAAACTACTACTGGTCTTCCAGGGAAAGATCAAAGCGAGGACTGATAGAGACATTACTCCCATGGAGGAAAGTGCGCATGGTGACTGTGGTATTCAATCCCGATGCAATTGCTGTGTTTCATCAACACTCTGGTAGTCTACACATTACAGAATGCCACCAGATCTGCATCGGAAACTACTACTGGTCTTCTAGAGAACGATCAAAGCGTTGACTGTTTGAGACATTACTCCCATGGAGGAAAGTGCGCATGGTGACTGTTGTATTCAATCCCGATGCGATTTCTGTGTTTCATCAACACTCTGATAGTCCACAGATAACAGAAAGCCTCCAGATGTGCATCGGAAACTACTACTGGTCTTCCAGGGAACGATCAAAGCGTTGACTGTTAGAGACATTATTCCCATTTAGTAAAGTGCGCATGGTGACTGTTGTATTCAATCCCGATGCAATTTCTGTGTTTCATCAACACTCTGGTAGTCCACAGATTACAGAATGCCTTCAGATGTGCATCGGAAACTAGTACTGGTCTTACAGGGAACGATCAAAGCATAGACTGTTTGAGAATTACCCCCATGGAGGAAAGTGCGCATGGAGACTGTTGTATTCAATCCCGATGCAATTTATTTGTTTCATGAACACTCTGATAGTCCACAGAGAACAGAAAGCCTCCAGATGTTCATCGTAAACTACTACAGGTCTTCCAGGGAACGACCAAAGCGTAGACTGTTAGAGACATTACTCCCATGGAGGAAAGTGCGCATGGTGACTGTTGTATTCAATCCCGATGCAATATCTGTGTTTCATCAACACTCTTATAGTCCACAGACTACAGAATGCCTCCAGATGTGCATCGGAAACTACTACTGGTCTTCCACGGAACGATCAAAGCGTATACTGTTTGAGACATTACTCCCATGGAGGAAAGTGCGCATGGTGACTGTTGTATTCAATCCCGATGCAATTTCTGTGTTTCATCAACACTGTAATAGTCCACAGATTACAGAATGCCTCGAGATGTGCATCGGAAACTACTACTGGTCTTCCAGGGAAAGATCAAAGCGAGGACTGATAGAGACATTACTCCCATGGAGGAAAGTGCGCATGGTGACTGTGGTATTCAATCCCGATGCAATTGCTGTGTTTCATCAACACTCTGGTAGTCTACACATTACAGAATGCCACCAGATCTGCATCGGAAACTACTCTGGTCTTCTAGAGAACGATCAAAGCGTTGACTGTTTGAGACATTACTCCCATGGAGGAAAGTGCGCATGGTGACTGTTGTATTCAATCCCGATGCAATTTCTGTGTTTCATCAACACTCTTATAGTCCACAGACTACAGAATGCCTCCAGATGTGCATCGGAAACTACTACTGGTCTTCCACGGAACGATCAAAGCGTATACTGTTTGAGACATTACTCCCATGGAGGTAAGTGCGCATGGTGACTGTTGTATTCAATCCCGATGCAATTTCTGTGTTTCATCAACACTGTAATAGTCCACAGATTACAGAATGCCTCGAGATGTGCATCGGAAACTACTACTGGTCTTCCAGGGAAAGATCAAAGCGAGGACTGATAGAGACATTACTCCCATGGAGGAAAGTGCGCATGGTGACTGTGGTATTCAATCCCGATGCAATTGCTGTGTTTCATCAACACTCTGGTAGTCTACACATTACAGAATGCCACCAGATCTGCATCGGAAACTACTACTGGTCTTCTAGAGAACGATCAAAGCGTTGACTGTTTGAGACATTACTCCCATGGAGGAAAGTGCGCATGGTGACTGTTGTATTCAATCCCGATGCGATTTCTGTGTTTCATCAACACTCTGATAGTCCACAGATAACAGAAAGCCTCCAGATGTGCATCGGAAACTACTACCGGTCTTCCAGGGAACGAGCAAAGCGTAGACTGTTAGAGACATTACTCCCATGGAGGAAAGTGCGCATGGTGACTGTTGTATTTAATCCCGATAGAATTACTGTGTTTCATCAACACTCTGATAGTCTACACATTACAGAATGCCACCAGATGTGCATCAGAAACTACTAGTGGTCTTCCAGGGAACGATCAAAGCGTAGACTGTTTGAGACATTACTCCCATGGAGGAAAGTGCGCCAGGTGACTGTTGTATTCAATCCCGATGCAATTTCTGTGTTTCATCATACACTCTGATAGTCCACAAATTACAGAATGCCTCCAGATGTGCATCGGAAACTACTACTGGTCTTCCAGGGAAAGATCAAAGCGTAGACTGTCTGAGACATTACTCCCATGGCGGAAAGTGCGCATAGTGACTATTGTATACAATCCCGATGCAATTTCTGTGTTTCATCAACACTCTGATAGTCCACAGAGAACAGAAAGCCTCCAGATGTGCATCGGAAACTACTACTGGTCTTCCAGCGAATGATCAAAGCGTAGACTGTTAGACACATTACTCCCATGGAGGAAAGTGCGAATGGTGACTGTTGTATTCAATCCCGATGCAATTACTGTGTTTCATCATCACTCTGATAGTCCACAGAGTACAAAAATTTCTTCAGATATGCATCAATAATTACTACTGGACTTCCAGGGAACGATCAAAGCGTAGGCTGTTTTAGATATTACTCGCATGGAGGATAGTGCGCATGGTGACTGTTGTATTCAATCCCGATGCAATTTCTGTGTTTCATCAACACTCTGATAGTCCACAGATTACAGAATGCCTCCAGATGTGCATCGGAAACTACTACTGGTCTTCCAGGGAACGATTAAAGCGTAGATTGTTGGAGACATTACTCCCATGGCGGAAAGTGCGCATGGTGACTATTGTATTCAATCCCGATGCAATTTCTGTGTTTCATCAACACTCTGATAGTCCGCAGATTACAGAATGCCTTCAGATGTGGATCGGAAACTACTACTGGTCTTCCAGGGAACGATCAAAGCGTTGACTGTTTGAGACATTACTCCCATGGAGGAAAGTGCGCATGGTGACTGTTGTATTCAATCCCGATGCAATTTCTGTGTTTCATCAACACTCTGATAGTCCACAGATTACAGAATTTCTTCAGATGTGCATCGGAAACTACTACTGGTCTTCCAGGGAACGATCAAAGCGTAGATTGTTGGAGACATTACTCCCATGGCGGAAAGTGCGCATGGTGACTATTGTATTCAATCCCGATGCAATTTCCGTGTTTCATCAACACTCTGATAGTCCGCAGATTACAGAATGCCTTCAGATGTGGATCGGAAACCACTACTGGTCTTCCAGGGAACGATCTAAGCGTTGATTGTTTGAGACATTACTCCCATGGAGGTAAGTGCGCATGGTGACTGTTGTATTCAATCCCGATGCAATTTCTGTGTTTCATCAACACTCTGATAGTCCACAGAGAACAGAAAGCCTTTAGATGTGCATCGGAAACTACTACTGGTCTTCCAGGGAAAGATCAAAGCGTAGACTGTCTGAGACATTACTCCCATGGCGGAAAGTGCGCATAGTGACTATTGTATTCAATCCCGATGCAATTTCTGTGTTTCATCAACACTCTGATAGTCCACAGATTACAGAATGCCTTCAGATGTGCATCGGAAACTACTACTGGTCTTACAGGGAACGATCAAAGCATAGACTGTTTGAGAATTACTCCCATGGAGGATAGTGCGCATGGAGGCTGTTGTATTCAATCCCGATGCAATTTATTTGTTTCATGAACACTCCGATAGTCCACAGAGTACAGAAAGCCTCCAGATGTTCATCGTAAACTACTACTGGTCTTCCAGGGAACAATCAAATCGTAGACTGTTAGAGACATTACTCCCATGGAGGAAAGTGCGCATGGTGACTGTTGTATTCAATCCCGATGCAATATCTGTGTTTCATCAACACTCTTATAGTCCACAGACTACAGAATGCCTCCACATGTGCATCGGAAACTACTACTGGTCTTCCACGGAACGATCAAAGCGTATACTGTTTGAGACATTACTCCCATGGAGGAAAGTGCGCATGGAGACTGTTGTATTCAATCCCGATACAATTAATTTGTTTCATGAACACTCCGATAGTCCACAGAGTACAGAAAGCCTCCAGATGTTCATCGTAAACTACTACTGGTCTTCCAGGGAACGATCAAAGCGTAGACTGTTTGAGACATTACTCCCATGGAGGAAAGTGCGCATGGTGACTGTTGTATTCAATCCCGGTGCAATATCTGTGTTTCATCAACACTCTTATAGTCCACAGACTACAGAATGCCTCCAGATGTGCATCGGAAACTACTACTGGTCTTCCACGGAACGATCAAAGCGTATACTTTTTGAGACATTACTCCCATGGAGGAAAGTGCGCATGGTGACTGTTGTATTCAATCCCGATGCAATTTCTGTGCTTCATCAACACTCTGATAGTCCACAAATTATAGAATGCCTCCAGATGTTCATCGGAAACTACTACTGAGCTTCCAGGGAAAGATCAAAGCATAGACTCTTGAGAATTACTCCCATTGGAGGAAAGGGCGCATGGTGACTGTTTTATTCAATCCCGATTCAATTTCTGTGTTTCATCAACTCTCTGATAGTCCACAGAGTACAGAAAGCCTCCAGATGTGCATCGGAAACTACTACCGGTCTTCCAGGGAACGAGCAAAGCGTAGACTGTCTGAGACATTACTCCCATGGCGGAAAGTGCGCATAGTGACTATTGTATACAATCCCGATGCAATTTCTGTGTTTCATCAACACTCTGATAGTCCACAGAGAACAGAAAGCCTCCAGATGTGCATCGGAAACTACTACTGGTCTTCCAGCGAACGATCAAAGCGTAGACTGTTAGACACATTACTCCCATGGAGGAAAGTGCGCATGGTGACTGTTGTATTCAATCCCGATGCAATTACTGTGTTTCATCATCACTCTGATAGTCCACAGATTACAAAATTTCTTCAGATATACATCAATAATTACTACTGGTCTTCCAGGGAACGATCAAAGCGTAGGCTGATTTAGATATTACTCGCATGGAGGATAGTGCGCATGGTGACTGTTGTATTCAATCCCGATGCAATTTCTGTGTTTCATCAACTCTCTGATAGTCCACAGAGTACAGAAAGCCTCCAGATGTGCATCGGAAACTACTACTGGTCTTCCAGGGAATGATCAAAGCGAGGACTGTTAGAGACATTACTCCCATGGAGGAAAGTGCGCATGGTGACTGTGGTATTCAATCCCGATGCAATTACTGTGTTTCATCAACACTCTGATAGTCTACACATTACAGAATGCCACCAGATCTGCATCGGAAACTACTACTGGTCTTCTAGAAAACGATCAAAGCGTTGACTGTTTGAGACATTACTCCCATGGAGGAAAGTCCGCATGGTGACTGTTGTATTCAATCCCGATGCAATTTCTGTGTTTCATCAACACTCTGATAGTCCACAGAGAACAGAAAGCCTCCAGATGTGCATCGGAAACTACTACCGGTCTTCCAGGGAACAAGCAAAGCGTAGGCTGTTAGAGACATTACTCCCATGGAGGAAAGTGCGCATGGTGACTGTTGTATTTAATCCCGATAGAATTACTGTGTTTCATCAACACTCTGATAGTCTACACATTACAGAATGCCACCAGATGTGCATCAGAAACTACTAGTGGTCTTCCAGGGAACGATCAAAGCGTAGACTGTTTGAGACATTACTCCCATGGAGGAAAGTGCGCCAGGTGACTGTTGTATTCAATCCCGATGCAATTTCTGTGTTTCATCATACACTCTGATATTCCGCAAATTACAGAATGCCTCCAGATGTGCATCGGAAACTACTACTGGTCTTCCAGGGAAAGATCAAAGCGTAGACTGTCTGAGACATTACTCCCATGGCGGAAAGTGCGCATAGTGACTATTAAATTCAATCCCGATGCAATTTCTGTGTTTCATCAACACTCTGATAGTCCACAGATTACAGAATGCCTTCAGATGTGCATCGGAAACTACTACTGGTCTTACAGGGAACGATCAAAGCATAGACTGTTTGAGAATTACTCCCATGGAGGAAAGTGCGCATGGAGACTGTTGTATTCAATCCCGATGCAATTAATTTGTTTCATGAACACTCCGATAGTCCACAGAGTACAGAAAGCCTCCAGATGTTCATCGTAAACTACTACTGGTCTTCCAGGGAACGATCAAAGCGTAGACTGTTTGAGACATTACTCCCATGGAGGAAAGTGCGCATGGTGACTGTTGTATTCAATCCCGATGCAATATCTGTGTTTCATCAACACTCTTATAGTCCACAGACTACAGAATGCCTCCAGATGTGCATCGGAAACTACTACTGGTCTTCCACGGAACGATCAAAGCGTATACTTTTTGAGACATTACTCCCATGGAGGAAAGTGCGCATGGTGACTGTTGTATTCAATCCCGATGCAATTTCTGTGTTTCATCAACACTCTGATAGTCCACAAATTATAGAATGCCTCCAGATGTTCATCGGAAACTACTACTGAGCTTCCAGGGAAAGATCAAAGCATAGACTCTTGAGAATTACTCCCATTGGAGGAAAGTGCGCATGGTGACTGTTTTATTCAATCCCGATTCAATTTCTGTGTTTCATCAACTCTCTGATAGTCCACAGAGTACAGAAAGCCTCCAGTTGTGCATCGGAAACTACTACCGGTCTTCCAGGGAACGAGCAAAGCGTAGACTGTCTGAGACATTACTCCCATGGCGGAAAGTGCGCATAGTGACTATTGTATACAATCCCGATGCAATTTCTGTGTTTCATCAACACTCTGATAGTCCACAGAGAACAGAAAGCCTCCAGATGTGCATCGGAAACTACTACTGGTCTTCCAGCGAACGATCAAAGCGTAGACTGTTAGACACATTACTCCCATGGAGGGAAGTGCGCATGGTGACTGTTGTATTCAATCCCGATGCAATTACTGTGTTTCATCATCACTCTGATAGTCCACAGATTACAAAATTTCTTCAGATATGCATCAATAATTACTACTGGTCTTCCAGGGAACGATCAAAGCGTAGGCTGATTTAGATATTACTCGCATGGAGGATAGTGCGCATGGTGACTGTTGTATTCAATCCCGATGCAATTTCTGTGTTTCATCAACACTCTGATAGTCCACAGATTACAGAATGCCTCCAGATGTGCATCGGAAACTACTACTGGTCTTCCAGGGAACGATCAAAGCGTAGATTGTTGGAGACATTACTCCCATGGCGGAAAGTGCGCATGGTGACTATTGTATTCAATCCCGATGCAATTTCTGTGTTTCATCAACACTCTGATAGTCCGCAGATTACAGAATGCCTTCAGATGTGGATCGGAAACTACTACTGGTCTTCCAGGGAACGATCAAAGCGTTGACTGTTTGAGACATTACTCCCATGGAGGAAAGTGCGCATGGTGACTGTTGTATTCAATCCCGATGCAATTTCTATGTTTCATCAACACTCTGATAGTCCACAGATTACAGAATTTCTTCAGATGTGCATCGGAAACTACTACTGGTCTTCCAGGGAACGATCAAAGCGTAGATTGTTGGAGACATTACTCCCATGGCGGAAAGTGCGCATGGTGACTATTGTATTCAATCCCGATGCAATTTCTGTGTTTCATCAACACTCTGATAGTCCGCAGATTACAGAATGCCTTCAGATGTGGATCGGAAACTACTACTGGTCTTCCAGGGAACGATCAAAGCGTTGACTGTTTGAGACATTACTCCCATGGAGGAAAAAGCGCATGGTGACTGTTCTATTCAATCCCGATTCAATTTCTGTGTTTCATCAACTCTCTGATAGTCCACAGAGTACAGAAAGCCTCCAGATGTGCATCGGAAACTACTACTGGTCTTCCAGGGAAAGATCAAAGCGAGGACTGTTAGAGACATTACTCCCATGGAGGAAAGTGCGCATGGTGACTGTGGTATTCAATCCCGATGCAATTACTGTGTTTCATCAACACTCTGATAGTCTACACATTACAGAATGCCACCAGATCTGCATCGGAAACTACTACTGGTCTTCTAGAAAACGATCAAAGCGTTGACTGTTTGAGACATTACTCCCATGGAGGAAAGTCCGCATGGTGACTGTTGTATTCAATCCCGATGCAATTTCTGTGTTTCATCAACACTCGTATGGTCCACAGAGAACAGAAAGCCTCCAGATGTGCATCGGAAACTACTACCGGTCTTCCAGGGAACGAGCAAAGCGTAGACTGTTAGAGACATTACTCCCATGGAGGAAAGTGCGCATGGTGACTGTTGTATTTAATCCCGATAGAATTACTGTGTTTCATCAACACTCTGATAGTCTACACATTACAGAATGCCACCAGATGTGCATCAGAAACTACTAGTGGTCTTCCAGGGAACGATCAAAGCGTAGACTGTTTGAGACATTACTCCCATGGAGGAAAGTGCGCCAGGTGACTGTTGTATTCAATCCCGATGCAATTTCTGTGTTTCATCATACACTCTGATAGTCCACAAATTACAGAATGCCTCCAGATGTGCATCGGAACCTACTACTGGTCTTCCAGGGAAAGATCAAAGCGTAGACTGTCTGAGACATTACTCCCATGGCGGAAAGTGCGCATAGTGACTATTGTATTCAATCCCGATGCAATTTCTGTGTTTCATCAACACTCTGATAGTCCACAGATTACAGAATGCCTTCAGATGTGCATCGGAAACTACTACTGGTCTTACAGGGAACGATCAAAGCATAGACTGTTTGAGAATTACTCCCATGGAGGAAAGTGCGCATGGAGACTGTTGTATTCAATCCCGATGCAATTTCTGTGTTTCATCAACACTATGATATTCCACAGATTACAGAATGCCTCCAGATGTGCATCAGAAACTACTAGTGGTCTTCCAGGGAACGATCAAAGCGTAGACTGTTGAGACATTACTTTTATGGAGGAAAGTGCGCATGGTGACTGTTGTATTCAATCCCGATGCAATTTCTGTGTTTCATCATACACTCTGATAGTCCACAAATTACAGAATGCCTCCAGATGTGCATCGGAAACTACTACTGGTCTTTTAGGGAACGAGCAAAGCGTAGACTGTTTGAGACATTACTCCCATTGAGGAAAGTGCGCCTGGTGACTGTTGTATTCAATCCCGATGCAATTTCTGTGTTTCATCATACACTCTGATAGTCCACAGAGAACAGAAAGCCTCCAGATGTGCATCGGAAACTACTACTGGTCTTCCAGGGAACGAGCAAAGCGTAGACTGTTTGAGACATTACTCCCATTGAGGAAAGTGCGCCTGGTGACTGTTGTATGCAATCCCGATGCAATTTCTGTGTTTCATCATACACTCTGATAGTCCACAAATTACAGAATGCCTCCAGATGTGCATCGGAAACTACTACTGGTCTTCCAGGGAAAGAGCAAAGCGTAGACTGTCTGAGACATTACTCCCATGGCGGAATGTGCGCATAGTGACTATTGTATTCAATCCCGATGCAATTTCTGTGTTTCATCAACTTTCTGATAGTCCACAGATTACAGAATGCCTTCAGATGTGCATCGGAAACTACTACTGGTCTTACAGGGAACGATCAAAGCATAGACAGTTTGAGTATTACTCCCATGGAGGAAAGTGCGCATGGAGACTGTTGTATTCAATCCCGATGCAATTAATTTGTTTCTGGAACACTCCGATAGTCCACATAGTACAGAAAGCCTCCAGATGTTCATCGTAAACTACTACTGGTCTTCCAAGGAACGATCAAAGCGTAGACTGTTTGAGACATTACTCCCATGGAGGAAAGTGCGCATGGTGACTGTTGTATTCAATCCCGATGCAATATCTGTGTTTCATCAACACTCTTATAGTCCACAGACTACAGAATGCCTCCAGATGTGCATCGGAATCTACTACTGGTCTTCCACGGAACGATCAAAGCGTATACTTTTTGAGACATTACTCCCATGGAGGAAAGTGCGCATGGTGACTGTTGTATTCAATCCCGATGCAATTTCTGTGTTTCATCAACACTCTGATAGTCCACAAATTATAGAATGCCTCCAGATGTTCATCGGAAACTACTACTGAGCTTCCAGGGAAAGATCAAAGCTTAGACTCTTGAGAATTACTCCCATTGGAGGAAAGTGCGCATGGTGACTGTTTTATTCAATCCCGATTCAATTTCTGTGTTTCATCAACTCTCTGATAGTCCACAGAGTACAGAAAGCCTCCAGATGTGCATCGGAAACTACAACTGGTCTTCCAGGGAAAGATCAAAGCGAGGACTGTTAGAGACATTACTCCCATGGAGGAAAGTGCGCATGGTGACTGTGGTATTCAATCCCGATGCAATTACTGTGTTTCATCAACACTCTGATAGTCTACACATTACAGAATGACACCAGATCTGCATCGGAAACTACTACTGGTCTTCCAGGGAACGATCAAAGCCTAGATTGTTTGAGACATTACTCCCGTGGAGGAAAGTGCGCATGGTGACTGTTGTATTCAATCCCGATGCAATTTCTGTGTTTCGTCAACACTCTGATTGTCCACAAATTACAGAATGCCTCCAGATGTTCATCGGAAACTACCACTGGTCTCCCAGGGAACGATCAAAGCGTAGACTGTTTGAGACATTACTCCCATGGAGGAAAGTGCGCATGGTGACTGTTGTATTCAATCTCGATGCAATTTCTGTGTTTCATCAACAGTCTGATAGTCACAGATTATAGAGTGCCACCAGATGTGCATCGGAAACTACTACTGGTCTTCCAGGGAACGATCAAAGCCTAGATTGTTTGAGACATTACTCCCATGGAGGAAAGTGCGCATGGTGACAGCTGTATTCAATCCCGATGCAATTTCTGTGTTTCATCAACACTCTGATACTCCACAGAATACAGAATGCCTCCAGATGTGCATCGGAAACTACTACTGGTCTTCCAGGGAACGAGCAAAGCGTAGACTGTTTGAGACATTACTCCCATTGAGGAAAGTGCGCCTGGTGACTGTTGTATTCAATCCCGATGCAATTTCTGTGTTTCATCATACACTCTGATAGTCCACAGAGAACAGAAAGCCTCCAGATGTGCATCGGAAACTACTACTGGTCTTCCAGGGAACGAGCAAAGCGTAGACTGTTTGAGACATTACTCCCATTGAGGAAAGTGCGCCTGGTGACTGTTGTATGCAATCCCGATGCAATTTCTGTGTTTCATCATACACTCTGATAGTCCACAAATTACAGAATGCCTCCAGATGTGCATCGGAAACTACTACTGGTCTTCCAGGGAAAGAGCAAAGCGTAGACTGTCTGAGACATTACTCCCATGGCGGAATGTGCGCATAGTGACTATTGTATTCAATCCCGATGCAATTTCTGTGTTTCATCAACTTTCTGATAGTCCACAGATTACAGAATGCCTTCAGATGTGCATCGGAAACTACTACTGGTCTTACAGGGAACGATCAAAGCATAGACAGTTTGAGTATTACTCCCATGGGGGAAAGTGCGCATGGAGACTGTTGTATTCAATCCCGATGCAATTAATTTGTTTCTGGAACACTCCGATAGTCCACATAGTACAGAAAGCCTCCAGATGTTCATCGTAAACTACTACTGGTCTTCCAAGGAACGATCAAAGCGTAGACTGTTTGAGACATTACTCCCATGGAGGAAAGTGCGCATGGTGACTGTTGTATTCAATCCCGATGCAATATCTGTGTTTCATCAACACTCTTATAGTCCACAGACTACAGAATGCCTCCAGATGTGCATCGGAATCTACTACTGGTCTTCCACGGAACGATCAAAGCGTATACTTTTTGAGACATTACTCCCATGGAGGAAAGTGCGCATGGTGACTGTCGTATTCAATCCCGATGCAATTTCTGTGTTTCATCAACACTCTGATAGTCCACAAATTATAGAATGCCTCCAGATGTTCATCGGAAACTACTACTGAGCTTCCAGGGAAAGATCAAAGCGTAGACTCTTGAGAATTACTCCCATTGGAGGAAAGTGCGCATGGTGACTGTTTTATTCAATCCCGATTCAATTTCTGTGTTTCATCAACACTCTGATAGTCCACAGAGAACAGAAAGCCTCCATATGTGCATCGGAAACTACTACTGGTCTTCCAGGGAACGATCAAAGCGTACACTGTTTGAGACATCACTCCCATGGAGGAAAGTGCGCCTGGTGACTGTTGTATTCAATCCCGATGCAATTTCTGTGTTTCATCATACACTCTGATAGTCCACAAATTACAGAATGCCTCTAGATGTGCATCGGAAACTACTACTGGTCTTCCAGGGAAAGATCAAAGCGTAGACTGTCTGAGACATTACTCCCATGGCGGAAAGTGCGCATAGTGACTATTGTATTCAATCCCGATGCAATTTCTGTGTTTCATCAACACCCTGATAGTCCACAAATTATAGAATGCCTCCAGATGTTCATTGGAAACTACTACTGAGCTTCCAGGGAAAGATCAAAGCATAGACTCTTGAGAATTACTCCCATTGGAGGAAAGTGCGCATGGTGACTGTTTTATTCAATCCCGATTCAATTTCTGTGTTTCATCAACTCTCTGATAGTCCACAGAGTACAGAAAGCCTCCAGATGTGCATCGGAAACTACAACTGGTCTTCCAGGGAAAGATCAAAGCGAGGACTGTTAGAGACATTACTCCCATGGAGGAAAGTGCGCATGGTGACTGTGGTATTCAATCCCGATGCAATTACTGTGTTTCATCAACACTCTGATAGTCTACACATTACAGAATGACACCAGATCTGCATCGGAAACTACTACTGGTCTTCCAGGGAACGATCAAAGCCTAGATTGTTTGAGACATTACTCCCGTGGAGGAAAGTGCGCATGGTGACTGTTGTATTCAATCCCGATGCAATTTCTGTGTTTCGTCAACACTCTGATTGTCCACAAATTACAGAATGCCTCCAGATGTTAATCGGAAACTACCACTGGTCTCCCAGGGAACGATCAAAGCGTAGACTGTTTGAGACCTTTCTTTTATGGAGGAATGTGCGCATGGAGACTGTTGTATTCAATCAAGAAGCAATTTCTGTGTTTCATCAACACTCTGATAGTCCACCGAGTACACAAAGCCTCCAGATGTGCATCGGAAACTACTACTGGTCTTCCAGGGAGCGATCAAAGCGTAGACTGTTAGAGACATTACTCCCATGGAGGAAAGTGCACATGGTGACTGTTGTATTCAATCCCGATGCAATTACTGTGTTTCATCAACACTCTGATAGTCTACACATTACAGAATGCTACCAGATGTGCATCAGAAACTACTAGTGGTCTTCCAGGGAACGATCAAATCGTGGACTGTTTGAGACATTACTCCCATGGAGGAAAGTGCGCGTGGTGACTGTTGTATTCAATCCCGATGCAATTTCTGTGTTTCATCATACACTCTGATAGTCCACAAATTACAGAATGCCTCCAGATGTGCATCGGAAACTACTACTAGTCTTCCAGGCAACGATCAAAACGTAGACTGTTGGAGACATTACACCCATGGCGGAAAGTGCGCATGGTGATTATTGTATTCAATCCCGATGCAATTTCTGTGTTTCATCAACACTCTGATAGTCCACAGATTACAGAATGCCTTCAGATGTGCATCGGAAACTACTACTGGTCTTCCAGGGAACGATCAAAGCGTTGACGGTTTGAGACATTATTCCCATAGAGGAAAGTGCGCATGGTGACTGTTGTATTCAATCCCGATGCAATTTTTGCGTTTCATCAACACTCTGATAGTTCACAGAGAACAGAAAGCTTCCAGATGTGGATCGGAAACTACTACTGGTCTTCCAGGGAATGTTCAAAGCGTAGACTGTTAGAGACATTACTCCCATGGAGGAAGGTGCGCATGGTGACTGTTGTATTTAATCCCGATAGAATTACTGTGTTTCATCAACACTCTGATACTCTACACATTACAGAATGCCACCAGATGTGCATCAGAAACTACTAGTGGTCTGCCAGGGAACGATCAAATCGTAGACTGTTTGAGACATTACTCCCATGGAGTAAAGTGCGCCTGGTGACTGTTGTATTCAATCCCGATTCAATTTCTGTGTTTCATCAACACTATGATATTCCACAGATTACAGAATGCCTCCAGATGTGCATCGGAAACTACTACTGGTCTTCCAGGGAACGATCACAGCGTGGACTGTTGAGACATTACTTTTATGGAGGAAAGTGCGCATGGTGACTGTTGTACTCAATCCCGATGCAATTTCTGTGTTTCATCAACACTCTGATATTCCACAGAGAACAGAAAGCCTCCAGATGTGCATCGGAAACTACTACTGGTCTTCCATTGAACGAGCAAAGCGTAGACTCTTTGAGACATTACTCCCATGGAGGAAAGTGCGCATGGTGACTGTTGTATTTAATTCCGATAGAATTACTGTGTTTCATCAACACACTGATAGTCCACAGATTACAGAATGCCTTCAGATGTGCATCGGAAACTACTACTGGTCTTCCAGGGAACGAGCAAAGCGTAGACTGTTAGAGACATTACTCCCATGGAGGATAGTGCGCATGGTGTCTGTTGTATTTAATCCCGATAGAATTACTGTGTTTCATCAACACTCTGATAGTCTACACACTACAGAATCCTACCAGATGTGCATCAGAAACTACTACTGGTCTTCCAGTGAACGATCAATGCGTAGACTGTTTGAGACATTACTCCCATGGAGGAAAGTGCGCATGGTGACTGTTGTATTCAATCTCGATGCAATTTCTGTGTTTCATCAACAGTCTGATAGTCACAGATTATAGAGTGCCACCAGATGTGCATCAGAAACTACTACTGGTCTTCCAGTGAACGATCAATGCGTAGACTGTTTGAGACAATTCTCCCATGGAGGAAAGTGCGCATGGTGACTTGTATTCAATCCAGATGCAATTACTGTGTTTCATCAACACTCTGATAGTCCACAGATTACAGAATTTCTTCAGATGTGCATCAATAACTACTACTGGTCTTCCAGGGAACGATCAAAGCGTAGGCTGCTTTAGATATTAATCGCATGGAGGATAATGCGCATGGTGACTGTTGTATTCAATCCCGATGCAGTTTCTGTGTTTCATCAACACTCTGATAGTCCACAGATTACAGAATGCCTCCAGATGTGCATCGGAAACTACTACTGGTCTTCCAGGGAACGATCAAAGCGTTGACTGTTGGAGACATTACTCCCATGGCGGAAACTGCGCATGGAGACTGTTGTATTCAATCCCGATGCAATTTCTGTGTTTCATCAACACTCTGATAGTCCACAGAGAACAGAAAGCCTCCATATGTGCATCGGAAACTACTACTGGTCTTCCAGGGAACGATCAAAGCGTACACTGTTTGAGACATCACTCCCATGGAGGAAAGTGCGCCTGGTGACTGTTGTATTCAATCCCGATGCAATTTCTGTGTTTCATCATACACTCTGATAGTCCACAAATTACAGAATGCCTCTAGATGTGCATCGGAAACTACTACTGGTCTTCCAGGGAAAGATCAAAGCGTAGACTGTCTGAGACATTACTCCCATGGCGGAAAGTGCGCATAGTGACTATTGTATTCAATCCCGATGCAATTTCTGTGTTTCATCAACACCCTGATAGTCCACAAAGAACAGAATGCCTTCAGATGTTCATCGGAAACTACTACTAGTCTTCCAGGGAAAGATCAAAGCATAGACTCTTTGAGAATTACTCCCATTGGAGGAAAGTGCGCATGGTGACTGTTCTATTCAATCCCGATTCAATTTCTGTGTTTCATCAACACTCTGATAGTCCACCAAGTACAGAAAGCCTCCAGATGTGCATCGGAAACTACTACTGGTCTTCCAGGGAAAGATCAGAGCGAGGACTGTTAGAGACATTACTCCCATGGAGGAAAGTGCGCATGGTGACTGTGGTATTCAATCCCGATGCAATTACTGTGTTTCATCAACACTCTGATAGTCTACACATTACAGAATGCCACCAGATGTGCATCAGAAACTACTAGTGGTCTTCCAGGGAACGATCAAATCGTAGACTGTTTGAGACATTACTCCCATGGAGGAAAGTGCGCGTGGTGACTGTTGTATTCAATCCCGATGCAATTTCTGTGTTTCATCATACACTCTGATAGTCCACAAAATACAGAATGCCTCCAGATGTGCATCGGAAACTACTACTGGTCTTCCAGGCAACGATCAAAGCGTAGACTGTTGGAGACATTACACCCATGGCGGAAAGTGCGCATGGTGACTATTGTATTCAATCCCGATGCAATTTCTGTGTTTCATCAACACTCTGATAGTCCACAGATTACAGAATGCCTTCAGATGCGCTTCGGAAACTACTACTGGTCTTCCAGGGAACGATCAAAGCGTATACTTTTTGAGACATTACTCCCATGGAGGAAAGTGCGCATGGTTACTGTTGTATTCAATCCCGATGCAATTTCTGTGTTTCATCAACACTCTGATAGTCCACAAACTATAGAATGCCTCCAGATGTTCATCGGAAACTACTACTGAGCTTCCAGGGAAAGATCAAAGCATAGACTCTTGAGAATTACTCCCATTGGAGGAAAGTGCGCATGGTGACTGTTTTATTCAATCCCGATTCAATTTCTGTGTTTCATCAACTCTCTGATAGTCCACAGAGTACAGAAAGCCTCCAGATGTGCATCGGAAACTACAACTGGTCTTCCAGGGAAAGATCAAAGCGAGGACTGTTAGAGACATTACTCCCATGGAGGAAAGTGCGCATGGTGACTGTGGTATTCAATCCCGATGCAATTACTGTGTTTCATCAACACTCTGATAGTCTACACATTACAGAATGACACCAGATCTGCATCGGAAACTACTACTGGTCCTCCAGGGAACGATCAAAGCCTAGATTGTTTGAGACATTACTCCCGTGGAGGAAAGTGCGCATGGTGACTGTTGTATTCAATCCCGATGCAATTTCTGTGTTTCGTCAACACTCTGATTGTCCACAAATTACAGAATGCCTCCAGATGTTCATCGGAAACTACCACTGGTCTCCCAGGGAACGATCAAAGCGTAGACTGTTTGAGACCTTTCTTTTATGGAGGAATGTGCGCATGGAGACTGTTGTATTCAATCAAGAAGCAATTTCTGTGTTTCATCAACACTCTGATAGTCCACCGAGTACACAAAGCCTCCAGATGTGCATCGGAAACTACTACTGGTCTTCCAGGGAGCGATCAAAGCGTAGACTGTTAGAGACATTACTCCCATGGAGGAAAGTGCACATGGTGACTGTTGTATTCAATCCCGATGCAATTACTGTGTTTCATCAACACTCTGATAGTCCACAGATTACAGAATTTCTTCAGATATCCATCAATAACTACTACTGGCCTTCCAGGGAACGATCAAAGCGTAGACTGTTGGAGACATTACTCCCATGGCGGAAAGTGCGCATGGTGACTATTGTATTCAGCCCCGATGCAATTTCTGTGTTTCATCAACACTCTGATAGTCCACCAAGTACAGAAAGCCTCCAGATGTGCATCGGAAACTACTACTGGTCTTCCAGGGAAAGATCAAAGCGAGGACTGTTAGAGACATTACTCCCATGGAGGAAAGTGCGCATGGTGACTGTGGTATTCAATCCCGATGCAATTACTGTGTTTCATCAACACTCTGATAGTCTACACATTACAGAATGCCACCAGATGTGCATCAGAAACTACTAGTGGTCTTCCAGGGAACGATCAAATCGTAGACTGTTTGAGACGTTACTCCCATGGAGGAAAGTGCGCGTGGTGACTGTTGTATTCAATCCCGATGCAATTTCTGTGTTTCATCATACACTCTGATAGTCCACAAAATACAGAATGCCTCCAGATGTGCATCGGAAACTACTACTGGTCTTCCAGGCAACGATCAAAGCGTAGACTGTTGGAGACATTACACCCATGGCGGAAAGTGCGCATGGTGACTATTGTATTCAATCCCGATGCAATTTCTGTGTTTCATCAACACTCTGATAGTCCACAGATTACAGAATGCCTTCAGATGCGCTTCGGAAACTACTACTGGTCTTCCAGGGAACGATCAAAGCGTATACTTTTTGAGACATTACTCCCATGGAGGAAAGTGCGCATGGTGACTGTTGTATTCAATCCCGATGCAATTTCTGTGTTTCATCAACACTCTGATAGTCCACAAATTATAGAATGCCTCCAGATGTTCATTGGAAACTACTACTGAGCTTCCTGGGAAAGATCAAAGCATAGACTCTTGAGAATTACTCCCATTGGAGGAAAGTGCGCATGGTGACTGTTTAATTCAATCCCGATTCAATTTCTGTGTTTCATCAACTCTCTGATAGTCCACAGAGTACAGAAAGCCTCCAGATGTGCATCGGAAACTACAACTGGTCTTCCAGGGAAAGATCAAAGCGAGGACTGTTAGAGACATTACTCCCATGGAAGAAAGTGCGCATGGTGACTGTGGTATTCAATCCCGATGCAATTACTGTGTTTCATCAACACTCTGATAGTCTACACATTACAGAATGACACCAGATCTGCATCGGAAACTACTACTGGTCTTCCAGGGAACGATCAAAGCCTAGATTGTTTGAGACATTACTCCCGTGGAGGAAAGTGCGCATGGTGACTGTTGTATTCAATCCCGATGCAATTTCTGTGTTTCGTCAACACTCTGATTGTCCACAAATTACAGAATGCCTCCAGATGTTAATCGGAAACTACCACTGGTCTCCCAGGGAACGATCAAAGCGTAGACTGTTTGAGACCTTTCTTTTATGGAGGAATGTGCGCATGGAGACTGTTGTATTCAATCAAGAAGCAATTTCTGTGTTTCATCAACACTCTGATAGTCCACCGAGTACACAAAGCCTCCAGATGTGCATCGGAAACTACTACTGGTCTTCCAGGGAGCGATCAAAGCGTAGACTGTTAGAGACATTACTCCCATGGAGGAAAGTGCACATGGTGACTGTTGTATTCAATCCCGATGCAATTACTGTGTTTCATCAACACTCTGATAGTCCACAGATTACAGA
Organism: Schistocerca gregaria; assembly: GCF_023897955.1. Taxonomy (NCBI): domain Eukaryota; kingdom Metazoa; phylum Arthropoda; class Insecta; order Orthoptera; family Acrididae; genus Schistocerca; species Schistocerca gregaria. The sequence goes on from NW_026061710.1 coordinate 21,379,129, forward strand.
ATTTCTTCAGATATCCATCAATAACTACTACTGGTCTTCCAGGGAACGATCAAAGCGTAGGCTGTTTTAGATATTACTCGCATGGAGGATAGTGGGCATGGTGACTGTTGTATTCAATCCCGATGCAATTTCTGTGTTTCATCAACACTCTGATAGTCCACAGATTACAGAATGCCTCCAGATGTGCATCGGAAACTACTACTGGTCTTCCAGGCAACGATCAAAGCGTAGACTGTTGGAGACATTACTCCCATGGCGGAAAGTGCGCATGGTGACTATTGTATTCAGCCCCGATGCAATTTCTGTGTTTCATCAACACTCTGATAGTCCACAGATTACAGAATGCCTTCAGATGTGCATCGGAAACTACTACTGGTCTTCCAGGGAACGATCAAAGCGTTGACTGTTTGAGACATTATTCCCATGGAGGAAAGTGCGCATGGTGACTGTTGTATTTAATCCCGATGCAATTTTTGTGTTTTGTCAACACTCTGATAGTTCACAGAGAACAGAAAGCCTCCAGATGTGCATCGGAAACTACTACTGGTCTTCCAGGGAATGGGCAAAGCGTAGACTGTTAGAGACATTACTCCCATGGAGGAAGGTGCGCATGGTGACTGTTGTATTTAATCCCGATAGAATTACTGTGTTTCATCAACACTCTGATAGTCTACACATTACAGAATGCTACCAGATGTGCATCAGAAACTACTAGTGGTCTTCCAGGGAACGATCAAATCGTAGACTGTTTGAGACATTACTCCCATGGAGGAAAGTGCGCGTGGTGACTGTTGTATTCAATCCCGATGCAATTTCTGTGTTTCATCATACACTCTGATAGTCCACAAATTACAGAATGCCTCCAGATGTGCATCGGAAACTACTACTGGTCTTCCAGGCAACGATCAAAGCGTAGACTGTTGGAGACATTAAACCCATGGCGGAAAGTGCGCATGGTGATTATTGTATTCAATCCCGATGCAATTTCTGTGTTTCATCAACACTCTGATAGTCCACAGATTACAGAATGCCTTCAGATGTGCATCGGAAACTACTACTGGTCTTCCAGGGAACGATCAAAGCGTTGACGGTTTGAGACATTATTCCCATAGAGGAAAGTGCGCATGGTGACTGTTGTATTCAATCCCGATGCAATTTTTGTGTTTCATCAACACTCTGATAGTTCACAGAGAACAGAAAGCTTCCAGATGTGGATCGGAAACTACTACTGGTCTTCCAGGGAATGTTCAAAGCGTAGACTGTTAGAGACATTACTCCCATGGAGGAAGGTGCGCATGGTGACTGTTGTATTTAATCCCGATAGAATTACTGTGTTTCATCAACACTCTGATACTCTACACATTACAGAATGCCACCAGATGTGCATCAGAAACTACTAGTGGTCTGCCAGGGAACGATCAAATCGTAGACTGTTTGAGACATTACTCCCATGGAGTAAAGTGCGCCTGGTGACTGTTGTATTCAATCCCGATGCAATTTCTGTGTTTCATCAACACTATGATATTCCACAGATTACAGAATGCCTCCAGATGTGCATCGGAAACTACTACTGGTCTTCCAGGGAACGATCACAGCGTGAACTGTTGAGACATTACTTTTATGGAGGAAAGTGCGCATGGTGACTGTTGTATTCAATCCCGATGCAATTTCTGTGTTTCATCAACACTCTGATATTCCACAGAGAACAGAAAGCCTCCAGATGTGCATCGGAAACTACTACTGGTCTTCCATTGAACGAGCAAAGCGTAGACTCTTTGAGACATTACTCCCATGGAGGAAAGTGCGCATGGTGACTGTTGTATTTAATTCCGATAGAATTACTGTCTTTCATCAACACACTGATAGTCCACAGATTACAGAATGCCTTCAGATGTGCATCGGAAACTACTACTGGTCTTCCAGGGAACGAGCAAAGCGTAGACTGTTAGAGACATTACTCCCATGGAGGATAGTGCGCATGGTGTCTGTTGTATTTAATCCCGATAGAATTACTGTGTTTCATCAACACTCTGATAATCTACACATTACAGAATCCTACCAGATGTGCATCAGCAACTGCTACTGGTCTTCCAGTGAACGATCAATGCGTAGACTGTTTGAGACATTACTCCCATGGAGGAAAGTGCGCATGGTGACTGTTGTATTCAATCTCGATGCAATTTCTGTGTTTCATCAACAGTCTGATAGTCACAGATTATAGAGTGCCACCAGATGTGCATCAGAAACTACTACTGGTCTTCCAGTGAACGATCAATGCGTAGACTGTTTGAGACAATTCTCCCATGGAGGAAAGTGCGCATGGTGACTTGTATTCAATCCAGATGCAATTACTGTGTTTCATCAACACTCTGATAGTCCACAGATTACAGAATTTCTTCAGATGTGCATCAATAACTACTACTGGTCTTCCAGGGAACGATCAAAGCGTAGGCTGCTTTAGATATTAATCGCATGGAGGATAATGCGCATGGTGACTGTTGTATTCAATCCCGATGCAGTTTCTGTGTTTCATCAACACTCTGATAGTCCACAGATTACAGAATGCCTCCAGATGTGCATCGGAAACAACTACTGGTCTTCCAGGGAACGATCAAAGCGTTGACTGTTGGAGACATTACTCCCATGGCGGAAACTGCGCATGGAGACTGTTGTATTCAATCCCGATGCAATTTCTGTGTTTCATCAACACTCTGATTGTCCACAGAGAACAGAAAGCCTCCATATGTGCATCGGAAACTACTACTGGTCTTCCAGGGAATGATCAAAGCGTACACTGTTTGAGACATCACTCCCATGGAGGAAACTGCGCATGGTGTCTGTTGTATTGATTCCCGATGCAATTTCTGTGTTTCATCAACACTCTGATAGTCCACAGATTACAGAATGCCACCAGATGTGCATCGGAAACTACTACTGGTCTTACAGGGAACGATCAAATCGTAGACTGTTTGAGACATTACTCCCATGGAGGAAAGTGCGCCTGGTGACTGTTGTATTCAATCCCGATGCAATTTCTGTGTTTCATCATACACTCTGATAGTCCACAAATTACAGAATGCCTCTAGATGTGCATCGCAAACTACTACTGGTCTTCCAGGGAAAGATCAAAGCGTAGACTGTCTGAGACATTACTCCCATGGCGGAAAGTGCGCATAGTGACTATTGTATTCAATCCCGATGCAATTTCTGTGTTTCATCAACACCCTGATAGTCCACAAAGAACAGAATGCCTTCAGATGTTCATCGGAAACTACTACTAGTCTTCCAGGGAAAGATCAAAGCATAGACTCTTTGAGAATTACTCCCATTGGAGGAAAGTGCGCATGGTGACTGTTCTATTCAATCCCGATTCAATTTCTGTGTTTCATCAACACTCTGATAGTCCACCAAGTACAGAAAGCCTCCAGATGTGCATCGGAAACTACTACTGGTCTTCCAGGGAAAGATCAAAGCGAGGACTGTTAGAGACATTACTCCCATGGAGGAAAGTGCGCATGGTGACTGTGGTATTCAATCCCGATGCAATTACTGTGTTTCATCAACACTCTGATAGTCTACACATTACAGAATGCCACCAGATGTGCATCAGAAACTACTAGTGGTCTTCCAGGGAACGATCAAATCGTAGACTGTTTGAGACATTACTCCCATGGAGGAAAGTGCGCGTGGTGACTGTTGTATTCAATCCCGATGCAATTTCTGTGTTTCATCATACACTCTGATAGTCCACAAAATACAGAATGCCTCCAGATGTGCATCGGAAACTACTACTGGTCTTCCAGTGAACGATCAATGCGTAGACTGTTTGAGACATTACTCCCATGGAGGAAAGTGCGCATGGTGACTTGTATTCAATCCAGATGCAATTACTGTGTTTCATCAACACTCTGATAGTCCACAGATTACAGAATTTCTTCAGATGTGCATCAATAACTACTACTGGTCTTCCAGGGAACGATCAAAGCGTAGGCTGTTTTAGATATTAATCGCATGGAGGATAATGCGCATGGTGACTGTTGTATTCAATCCCGATGCAGTTTCTGAGTTTCATCAACACTCTGATAGTTCACAGAGAACAGAAAGCTTCCAGATGTGCATCGGAAACTACTACTGGTCTTCCAGGGAATGGGCAAAGCGTAGACTGTTAGAGACATTACTCCCATGGAGGAAGGTGCGCATGGTGACTGTTGTATTTAATCCCGATAGAATTACTGTGTTTCATCAACACTCTGATAGTCTACACTTTACAGAATGCCACCAGATGTGCATCAGAAACTACTAGTGGTCTGCCAGGGAACGATGAAATCGTGGACTGTTTGAGACATTACTCCCATGGAGTAAAGTGCGCCTGGTGACTGTTGTATTCAATGCCGATGCAATCTCAGTGTTTCATCAACACTATGATATTCCACAGATTACAGAATGCCTCCAGATGTGCATCGGAAACTACTACTGGTCTTCCAGGGAACGATCACAGCGTGGACTGTTGAGACATTACTTTTATGGAGGAAAGTGCGCATGGTGACTGTTGTATTCAATCCCGATGCTATTTCTGTGTTTCATCAACACTCTGATAGTCCACAGAGAACAGAAAGCCTCCAGATGTGCATCGGAAACTACTACTGGTCTTCCAGGGAACGAGCAAATCGTAGACTGTTTGAGACATTACTCCCATGGAGGAAAGTGCGCATGGTGACTGTTGTATTTAATCCCGATAGAATTACTGTGTTTCATCAACACACTGATAGTCCACAGATTACAGAATGCCTTCAGATGTGCATCGGAAACTACTACTGTTCTTCCAGGGAACGAGCAAAGCGTAGACTGTTAGAGACATTACTCCCATGGAGGATAGTGCGCATGGTGACTGTTGTATTTAATGCCGATAGAATTACTGTGTTTCATCAACACTCTGATAGTCTACCCATTACAGAATCCTACTAGATGTGCATCAGAAACTACTACTGGTCTTCCAGTGAACGATCAATGCGTAGACTGTTTGTGACATTACTCCCATGGAGGAAAGTGCGCATGGTGACTGTTGTATTCAATCTCGATTCAATTTCTGTGTTTCATCAACAGTCTGATAGTTACAGATTACAGAGTGCCACCAGATGTGCATCAGAAACTACTACTGGTCTTCCAGTGAACGATCAATGCGTAGACTGTTTGAGACATTACTCCCATGGAGGAAAGTGCGCATGGTGACTTGTATTCAATCCAGATGCAATTACTGTGTTTCATCAACACTCTGATAGTCCACAGATTACAGAATTTCTTCAGATGTGCATCAATAACTACTACTGGTCTTCCAGGGAACGATCAAAGCGTAGGCTGTTTTAGATATTAATCGCATGGAGGATAATGCGCATGGTGACTGTTGTATTCAATCCCGATGCAGTTTCTGTGTTTCATGAACACTCTGATAGTCCACAGATTACAGAATGCCTCCAGATGTGCATCGGAAACTACTACTGGTCTTCCAGGGAACGATCAAAGCGTAGACTGTTTGATACATTACTCCCACGGAGGAAAGTGCGCATGGTGACTGTTGTATTCTATCCCGATGCAATCTCTGTGTTTCAGCAACACTCTGATATTCCACAGATTACAAAATGCCTCCAGATGTGCATCGGAAACTACTACTGGTCTTCCAGGGAACGATCAAAGCGTAGACTGTTGAGACATTACTTTTATGGAGGAATGTGCGCATGGTGACTGTTGTATTCAATCCCGATGCAATTTGTGTGTTTAATCAACACTCTGATACTCCACAGATTACAGAATGCCTCCACATGTGCATCGGAAACTGCTACTGGTCTTCCAGGGAACGATCAAAGCGTAAACTCTTTGAAACATTACTCCCATGGAGGAAAGTGCGCATGGTGACTGTTGTATTTAATACCGATAGAATTACTGTGTTTCATCAACACTCTGATTGTCTACACATTACAGAATGCCACCAGATGTGCATCAGAAACTACTAGTGGTCTTCCAGGGAACGATCAAATCGTAGACTGTTTGAGACATTACTCCCATGGAGGAAAGTGCGCCTGGTGATTGTTGTATTCAATCCCGATGCAATTTCTGTGTTTCATCATACACTCTGATAGTCCACAAATTACAGAATGCCTCCAAATGTGCATCGGAAACTACTACTGATCTTCCAGGGAAAGATCAAAGCATAGACTGTTTGAGAATTACTCCCATGGAGGAAAGTGCGTTTGGAGACTGTTGTATTCAATCCCGATGCAATTTCTGTGTTTCATCAACACTATGATATTCCACAGATTACAGAATGCCCCCAGATGTGCATCGGAAACTACTACTGGTTTTCCAGGGAACGATCAAAGCGTAGACTGTTGAGACATTACTTTTATGGAGGAAAGTGCGCATGGTGACTGTTGTATTCAATCCCGATGCAATTTCTGTGTTTCATCAACACTCTGATAGTCCACAGAGAACAGAAAGCCTCCAGATGTGCATTGGAAACTACTACTGGTCTCCCAGGGAACGAGCAAAGCGTAGACTGTTAGAGACATTACTCCCATGGAGGAAAGTGCGCATGGTGACTGTTGTATTTAATCCCGATAGAATTACTGTGTTTCATCAACACTCTGATAGTCCACAGATTACAGAATGCCTTCAGATGTGCATCGGAAACTACTACTGGTCTTCCAGGGAACGAGCAAAGCGTAGACTGTTAGAGACATTACTCCCATGGAGGATAGTGCGCATGGTGACTGTTGTATTTAATCCCGATAGAATTACTGTGTTTCATCAACACTCTGATAGTCTACACATTACAGAATCCTACCAGATGTGCATTAGAAACTACTACTGGTCTTCCAGTGAACGATCAATGCGTAGACTGTTTGAGACATTACTCCCATGGAGGAAAGTGCGCATGGTGACTGTTGTATTCAATCTCGATGCAATTTCTGTGTTTCATCAACAGTCTGATAGTCACAGATTACAGAGTGCCACCAGATGTGCATCGGAAACTACTACTGGTCTTACAGGGAACGATCAAAGCATAGACTGTTTGAGAATTACTCCCATGGAGGAAAGTGCGCATGGAGACTGTTGTATTCAATCCCGATGCAATTTCTGTGTTTCATCAACATTCTGATAGTCCACAGATTACAGAATGCCTCCAGATGTTCATCGTAAACCTCTACTGGTCTTCCAGGGAACGATCAAAGCGTAGACTGTTAGAGACATTACTCCCATAGAGGAAAGAGCGCATGGTGACTGTTGCATTCAATCCCGATGCAATTTCTGTGTTTCATCAACACACTTATAGTCCACAGAGTACGGAATGCCTCGAGATGTGCATCTGAAACTACTACTGGTCTTCCAGGGAACGATCAAAGCGTACACTGTTTGAGACATCACTCCCATGGAGGAAACTGCGCATGGTGTCTGTTGTACTCATTCCCGATGCAATTTCTGTGTTTCATCAACACTCTGATAGTCCACAGATTACAGAATGCCACCAGATGTGCATCGGAATCTACTACTGGTCTTACAAGGAACGATCAAAGCATAGACTGTTTGAGAATTACTCCAATAGAGGAAAGTGCGCATGGTGACTGTTTTATTCAATCCCGATGCAATTTCTGTGTTTCATCAACATTCTGATAGTCCACAGATTACAGAATGCCTCCAGATGTTCATCGTAAACCTCTACTGGTCTTCCAGGGAACGATCAAACCGTAGACTGTTTGAGACATTACTCCCATGGAGGAAACTGCTCATGGAGACTCTTGTATTCAATCCCGATGCAATTTCTGTGTTTCATCAACACTCTGATATTCCACAGATTACAAAATGCCTCCAGATGTGCATCGGAAACTACTACTGGTCTTCCAGGGAACGATCAAAGCGTAGACTGTTAGAGACATTATTCCCATTTAGTAAAGTGCGCATGGTGACTGTTGTATTCAATCCCGATGCAATTTCTGTGTTTCATCAACACTCTGGTAGCCCACAGATTACAGAATGCCTCCAGATGTGCAATTGAAACTACTACTGGTCTACCAGGGAACGATCAAAGCGTAGACTGTTTGAGACATTACTCCCATGGAGGAAACTGCGCATGGAGACAATTGTATTCAATGAAGATGCAATTTCTGTGTTTCATCAACACTCTGATAGTCCACAGAGTACAGAAAGCCTCCAGATGTGCATCGGAAACTACTACTGGTCTTCCAGGGAACGATCAAAGCGTAGACTGTTAGAGACATTACTCCCATGGAGGAAAGTGCGCATGGTGACTGTTGTATTCAATCCCGATGCAATTACTGTGTTTCATCAACACTCTGATAGTCCACAGATTACAGAATTTCTTCAGATATGCGTGAATAACTACTACTGGTCTTCCAGGGAACGATCAAAGCGTAGGCTGTTTTAGATATTACTCGCATGGAGGATAGTGCGCATGGTGACTGTTGTATTCAATCCCGATGCAATTTCTGTGTTTCATCAACACTCTGATACTCCACAGATTACAGAATGCCTCCACATGTGCATCGGAAACTGCTAGTGGTCTTCCAGGGAACGATCAAAGCGTAATCTCTTTGAAACATTACTCCCATGGAGGAAAGTGCGCATGTTGACTGTTGTATTCAATCCCCATGCAATTTCTGTGTTTCATCAACACTCTGATAGTCCACAGATTACGGAAAGCCTCCATATGTGCATCGGAAACTACTACTGGTCTTCCAGGGAACGATCAAAGCGTAGACTGTTAGAGACATTATTCCCATGGAGGAAAGTGCGCATGGTGACTGTTGTATTCAATCCCGATGCAATTACTGTGTTTCATCAACACTCTGATTGTCCACAGATTACAGAATTTCTTCAGATATGCATCAATAACTACTACTGGTCTTCCAGGGAACGATCAAAGCGTAGGCTGTTTTAGATATTACTCGCATGGAGGATAGTGCGCATGGTGACTGTTGTATTCAATCCCGATGCAATTTTTGTGTTTCATCAACACTCTGATAGTCCACAGATTACAGAATGCCTCCAGATGTGCATCGGAAACTACTACTAGTCTTCCAGGGAACGATCAAAGCGTAGACTGTTGGAGACATTACTCCCATGGCGGAATGTGCGCATGGTGACTATTGTATTCAATCCCGATGCAATTTCTGCGTTTCATCACACTCTGATAGTCCACAGATTACAGAATGCCTTCAGATGTGCATCGGAAACTACTACTGATCTTCCAGGGAACGATCAAAGCGTTGACAGTTTGAGATATTACTCCCATGGAGGAAAGTGCGCATGGTGACTGTTGTATTCAATACCGATGAAATTTCTGTGTTTCATCAACACTCTGATAGTCCACAGAGAACAGAAAGCCTCCAGATATGCATCGGAAACTACTACTGGTCTTCCAGGGAACGCGCAAAACGTAGACTGTTAGAGACATTACTCCCATGGAAGAAAGTGCGCATGGTGTCTGTTGTATTCATTCCCGATGCAATTTCTGTGTTTCATCAACACTCTGATAGTCCACAGATTACAGAATGCCACCAGATGTGCATCGGAAACTACTACTGGTCTTACAGGGAACGGTCAAAGAATAGACTGTTTGAGAATTACTCCCATGGAGGAAAGTGCGCATGGTGACTGTTGTATTCAATCCCGATGCAATTACTATGTTTCATCAACACTCTGATAGCCCACAGAGTACAGAAAGCCTCCAGATGTGCATCGGAAACTACTACTGGTCTTCCAGGGAACGATCAATGAGTAGACTGTTAGAGACATTACTCCCATAGAGGAAAGAGCGCATGGTGACTGTTGTATTCAATCCCGATGCAATTTCTGTGTTTCATCAACACTCTGATACTCCACAGATTACAGAATGCCTCCACATGTGCATCGGAAACTGCTAGTGGTCTTCCAGGGAACGATCAAAGCGTAAACTCTTTGAAACATTACTCCCATGGAGGAAAGTGCGCATGTTGACTGTTGTATTCAATCCCCATGCAATTTCTGTGTTTCATCAACACTCTGATAGTCCACAGATTACGGAAAGCCTCCATATGTGCATCGGAAACTACTACTGGTCTTCCAGGGAACGATCAAAGCGTAGACTGTTAGAGACATTATTCCCATTTAGTAAAGTGCGCATGGTGACTGTTGTATTCAATCCCGATGCAATTTCTGTGTTTCATCAACACTCTGGTAGTCCACAGATTACAGAATGCCTCCAGATGTGCAATTGAAACTACTACTGGTCTACCAGGGAACGATCAAAGCGTGGACTGTTTGAGACATTACTCCCATGGAGGAAACTGCGCATGGTGACTGTTGTATTCAATCAAGATGCAATTTCTGTGTTTCATCAACACTCTGATAGTCCACAGAGTACAGAAAGCCTCCAGATGTGCATCGGAAACTACTACTGGTCTTCCAGGGAACGATCAAAGCGTAGACTGTTAGAGACATTACTCCCATGGAGGAAAGTGCGCATGGTGACTGTTGTATTCAATCCCGATGCAATTACTGTGTTTCATCAACACTCTGATAGTCCACAGATTACAGAATTTCTTCAGATATGCATCAATAACTACTACTGGTCTTCCAGGGAACGATCAAAGCGTAGGCTGTTTTAGATATTACTCGCATGGAGGATAGTGCGCATGGTGACTGTTGTATTCAATCCCGATGCAATTTCTGTGTTTCATCAACACTCTGATAGTCCACAGATTACAGAATGCCTCCAGATGTGCATCGGAAACTACTACTGGTCTTCCAGGGAACGATCAAAGCGTAGACTGTTGGAGACATTACTCCCATGGCGGAATGTGCGCATGGTGACTATTGTATTCATTCCCGATGCAATTTCTGCGTTTCATCAACACTCTGATAGTCCACAGATTACAGAATGCCACCAGATGTGCATCGGAAACTACTACTGGTCTTCCAGGGAACGATCAAATCGTTGACTGTTTGAGATATTACTCCCATGGAGGAAAGTGCGCATGGTGACTGTTGTATTCAATCCCGATGAAATTTCTGTGTTTCATCAACACTCTGATAGTCCACAGAGAACAGAAAGCCTCCAGATATGCATCGGAAACCACTACTGGTCTTCCAGGGAACGCGCTAAGCGTAGACTGTTAGACACATTACTCCCATGGAAGAAAGTGCGCATGGTGTCTGTTGTATTCATTCCCGATGCAATTTCTGTGTTTCATCAACACTCTGATAGTCCACAGATTACAGAATGCCACCAGATGTGCATCGGAAACTACTACTGGTCTTACAGGGAACGGTCAAAGAATAGACTGTTTGAGAATTACTCCCATGGAGGAAAGTGCGCATGGTGACTGTTGTATTCAATCCCGATGCAATTACTATGTTTCATCAACACTCTGATAGCCCACAGAGTACAGAAAGCCTCCAGATGTGCATCGGAAACTACTACTGGTCTTCCAGGGAACGATCAATGAGTAGACTGTTAGAGACATTACTCCCATAGAGGAAAGAGCGCATGGTGACTGTTGTATTCAATCCCGATGCAATTTCTGTGTTTCATCAACACTCTGATAGTCCACAGAGTACAGAATGCCTCGAGATGTGCATCTGTAACTACTACTGGTCTTCCAGGGAACGATCAAAGCGTAGACTGTTTGAGACATCACTCCCATGGAGGAAACTGCGCATGGTGTCTGTTGTATTCAATCCCGATGGTATTTCTGTGTTTCATCAACACTCTGATAGTCCACAGATTACAGAATGCCACCAGATGTGCATCGGAAAATACTACTGGTCTTACAGGGAACGATCAAAGCATAGACTGTTTGAGAATTACTCCCATGGAGGAAAGTGCGCATGGGGACTGTTGTATTCAATCCCGATGCAATTTCTGTGTTTCATCAACATTCTGATAGTCCACAGATTACAGAATGGCTCCAGATGTTCATCGTAAACCTCTACTGGTCTTCCAGGGAACGATCAAAGCGTAGACTGTTTGAGACATTACTCCCATGGAGTAAACTGCGCATGGAGACTCTTGTATTCAATCACGATGCAATTTCTGTGTTTCATCAACACTCTGATACTCCACAGATTACAGAATGCCTCCAGATGTGCATCGGAAACTACCACTGGTCTTCCAGGGAACGATCAAAGCGTAGACTGTTTGATACATTACTCCCATGGAGTAAAGTGCGCATGGTGACTGTTGTATTCAATCCCGATGCAATTTCTGTGTTTCATCAACACTCTGATATTCCACAGATTACAAAATGCCTCCAGATGTGCATCGGAAACTACTACTGGTCTTCCAGGGAACGATCAAGGCGTAGACTGTTAGATACATTACTCAAATGGAGGAAAGTGCGCATGGTGACTGTTGTATTGAATACCGATGCAATTTCTGTGTTTCATCAACACTCTGATATTCCACAGATTACAAAATGCCTCCAGATGTGCATCGGAAACTACTACTGGTCTTCCAGGGAACGATCAAAGCATAGACTGTTGAGACATTACTTTTATGGAGGAATGTGCGAATGGTGACTGTTGTATTCAATCCCGACGCAATTTCTGTGTTTCATCAACACTCTGATACTCCACAGATTACAGAATGCCTCCAGATGTGCATCGGAAACTACTACTGGTCTTCCAGGGAACGATCAAAGCGTAGACTGTTTGATTCATTACTCCCATGGAGTAAACTGCGCATGGTGTCTGTTGTATTCATTCCCGATGCAATTTCTGTGTTTCATCAACACTCTGATAGTCCACAGATTACAGAATGCCACCAGATGTGCATCGGAACTACTACTGGTCTTACAGGGAACGATCAAAGCATAGACTGTTTGAGAATTACTCCCATGGAGGAAAGTGCGCATGGTGACTGTTGTATTCAATCCCGATGCAATTTCTGTGTTTCATCAACATTCTGATAGTCCACAGATTACAGAATGCCTCCAGATGTTCATCGTAAACCTCTACTGGTCTTCCAGGGAACGATCAAAGCATAGACTGTTGAGACAATACTTTTATGGAGGAATGTGCGCATGGTGACTGTTGTATTCAATCCCGATGCAATTTCTGTGTTTCAACAACACTCTGATAGTCCACAGATTACGGAAAGCCTCCATATGTGCATCGGAAACTACTACTGGTCTTCCAGGGAACGATCAAAGCGTAGACTGATAGAGACATTATTCCCATTTAGTAAATTGCGCATGGTGACTGTTGTATTCAATCCCGATGCAATTTCTGTGTTTCATCAACACTCTGGTAGTCCACAGATTACAGAATGCCTCCAGATGTGCAATTGAAACTACTACTGGTCTACCAGGGAACGATCAAAGCGTAGACTGTTTGAGACATTACTCCCATGGAGGAAACTGCGCATGGAGACTGTTGTATTCAATCAAGATGCAATTTCTGTGTTTCATCAACACTCTGATAGTCCACAGAGTACAGAAAGCCTCCAGATGTGCATCGGAAACTACTACTGGTCTTCCAGGGAACGATCAAGGCGTAGACTGTTAGAGACATTACTCCCATGGAGGAAAGTGCGCATGGTGACTGTTATATTCAATCCCGATGCAATTACTGTGTTTCATCAACACTCTGATAGTCCACAGATTACAGAATTTCTTCAGATAAGCATCAATAACTACTATGGTCTCCCAGGGAACGATCAAAGCCTAGGCTGTTTTAGATATTACTCGCATGGAGGATAGTACGCATGGTGACTGTTGTATTCAATCCCGATGCAATTTCTGTGTTTCATCAACACTCTGATAGTCCACAGATTACAGAATGCCTCCACATGTGCATCGGAAACTGATAGTGGTCTTCCAGGGAACGATCAAAGCGTAATCTCTTTGAAACATTACTCCCATGGAGGAAAGTGCGCATGTTGACTGTTGTATTCAATCCCCATTCAATTTCTGTGTTTCATCAACACTCTGATAGTCCACAGATTACGGAAAGCCTCCATATGTGCATCGGAAACTACTACTGGTCTTCCAGGGAACGATCAAAGCGTAGACTGTTAGAGACATTATTCCCATTTAGTAAAGTGCGCATGGTGACTGTTGTATTCAATCCCGATGCAATCTCTGTGTTTCATCAACACTCTGGTAGTCCACAGATTACAGAATGCCTCCAGATGTGCAATTGAAACTACTACTGGTCTACCAGGGAACGATCAAAGCGTAGACTGTTTGAGACATTACTCCCATGGAGGAAACTGCGCATGGAGACAGTTGTATTCAATCAAGATGCAATTTCTGTGTTTCATCAACACTCTGATAGTCCACAGAGTACAGAAAGCCTCCAGATGTGCATCGGAAACTACTACTGGTCTTCCAGGGAACGATCAAAGCGTAGACTGTTAGAGACATTTCTCCCATGGAGGAAAGTGCGCATGGTGACTGTTGTATTCAATCCCGATGCAATTACTGTGTTTCATCAACACTCTGATAGTCCACAGATTACAGAATTTCTTCAGATATGCATCAATAACTACTACTGGTCTTCCAGGGAACGATCAAAGCGTAGGCTGTTATAGATATTACTCGCATGGAGGATAGTGCGCATGGTGACTGTTGTATTCAATCCCGATGCAATTTCTGTGTTTCATCAACACTCTGATAGTCCACAGATTACAGAATGCCTCCAGATGTGCATCGGAAACTACTACTGGTCTTCCAGGGAACGATCAAAGAGTAGACTGTTGGAGACATTACTCCCATGGCGGAATGTGCGCATGGTGACTATTGTATTCAATCCCGATGCAATTTCTGCGTTTCATCAACACTCTGATAGTCCACTGAATACAGAATGCCTTCAGATGTGCATCGGAAACTACTACTGGTCTTCCAGGGAACGATCAAAGCGTTGACTGTTTGAGATATTACTCCCATGGAGAAAAGTGCGCATGGTGACTGTTGTATTCAATCCCGATGAAATTTCTGTGTTTCATCAACACTCTGATAGTCCACAGAGAACAGAAAGCCTCCAGATATGCATCGGAAACCACTACTGGTCATCCAGGGAACGCGCAAAGCGTAGACTGTTAGAGACATTACTCCCATGGAAGAAAGTGCGCATGGTGTCTGTTGTATTCATTCCCGATGCAATTTCTGTGTTTCATCAACACTCTGATAGTCCACAGATTACAGAATGCCACCAGATGTGCATCGGAAACTACTACTGGTCTTACAGGGAACGGTCAAAGAATAGACTGTTTGAGAATTACTCCCATGGAGGAAAGTGCGCATGGTGACTGTTGTATTCAATCCCGATGCAATTACTATGTTTCATCAACACTCTGATAGCCCACAGAGTACAGAAAGCCTCCAGATGTGCATCGGAAACTACTACTGGTCTTCCAGGGAACGATCAATGAGTAGACTGTTAGAGACATTACTCCCATAGAGGAAAGAGCGCATGGTGACTGTTGTATTCAATCCCGATGCAATTTCTGTGTTTCATCAACACTCTGATACTCCACAGATTACAGAATGCCTCCACATGTGCATCGGAAACTGCTAGTGGTCTTCCAGGGAACGATCAAAGCGTAAACTCTTTGAAACATTACTCCCATGGAGGAAAGTGCGCATGTTGACTGTTGTATTCAATCCCCATGCAATTTCTGTGTTTCATCAACACTCTGATAGTCCACAGATTACGGAAAGCCTCCATATGTGCATCGGAAACTACTACTGGTCTTCCAGGGAACGATCAAAGCGTAGACTGTTAGAGACATTACTCCCATGGAGGAAAGTGCGCATGGTGACTGTTGTATTCAATCCCGATGCAATTACTGTGTTTCATCAACACTCTGATAGTCCACAGATTACAGAATTTCTTCAGATATGCATCAATAACTACTACTGGTCTTCCAGGGAACGATCAAAGCGTAGGCTGTTTTAGTTATTACTCGCATGGAGGATAGTGCGCATGGTGACTGTTGTATTCAATCCCGATGCAATTTCTGTGTTTCATCAACACTCTGATAGTCCACAGATTACAGAATGCCTCCAGATGTGCATCGGAAACTAC
The DNA here is from genome assembly GCF_023897955.1 of Schistocerca gregaria. NCBI lineage: Eukaryota > Metazoa > Arthropoda > Insecta > Orthoptera > Acrididae > Schistocerca > Schistocerca gregaria. Next base: position 21,395,209 of record NW_026061710.1, read on the forward strand.
TACTGGTCTTCCAGGGAACGATCAAAGCGTAGACTGTTGGAGACATTACTCCCATGGCGGAATGTGCGCATGGTGACTATTGTATTCATTCCCGATGCAATTTCTGCGTTTCATCAACACTCTGATAGTCCACAGATTACAGAATGCCTTCAGATGTGCATCGGAAACTACTACTGGTCTTCCAGGGAACGATCAAAGCGTTGACTGTTTGAGATATTACTCCCATGGAAGAAAGTGCGCATGGTGACTGTTGTATTCAATCCCGATGAAATTTCTGTGTTTCATCAACACTCTGATAGTCCACAGAGAACAGAAAGCCTCCAGATATGCATCGGAAACCACTACTGGTCTTCCAGGGAACGCGCAAAGCGTAGACTGTTAGACACATTACTCCCATGGAAGAAAGTGCGCATGGTGTCTGTTGTATTCATTCCCGATGCAATTTCTGTGTTTCATCAACACTCTGATAGTCCACAGATTACAGAATGCCACCAGATGTGCATCGGAAACTACTACTGGTCTTACAGGGAACGGTCAAAGAATAGACTGTTTGAGAATTACTCCCATGGAGGAAAGTGCGCATGGTGACTGTTGTATTCAATCCCGATGCAATTACTATGTTTCATCAACACTCTGATAGCCCACAGAGTACAGAAAGCCTCCAGATGTGCATCGGAAACTACTACTGGTCTTCCAGGGAACGATCAATGAGTAGACTGTTAGAGACATTACTCCCATAGAGGAAAGAGCGCATGGTGACTGTTGTATTCAATCCCGATGCAATTTCTGTGTTTCATCAACACTCTGATAGTCCACAGAGTACAGAATGCCTCGAGATGTGCATCTGTAACTACTACTGGTCTTCCAGGGAACGATCAAAGCGTAGACTGTTTGAGACATCACTCCCATGGAGGAAACTGCGCATGGTGTCTGTTGTATTCAATCCCGATGCAATTTCTGTGTTTCATCAACACTCTGATAGTCCACAGATTACAGAATGCCACCAGATGTGCATCGGAAACTACCACTGGTCTTCCAGGGAACGATCAAAGCGTAGACTGTTTGATACATTACTTCCATGGAGTAAAGTGCGCATGGTGACTGTTGTATTGAATACCGATGCAATTTCTGTGTTTCATCAACACTCTGATATTCCACAGATTACAAAATGCCTCCAGATGTGCATCGGAAACTACTACTGGTCTTCCAGGGAACGATCAAAGCATAGACTGTTGAGACATTACTTTTATGGAGGAATGTGCGAATGGTGACTGTTGTATTCAATGCCGATGCAATTTCTGTGTTTCATCAACACTCTGATACTCCACAGATTACAGAATGCCTCCAGATGTGCATCGGAAACTACTACTGGTCTTCCAGGGAACGATCAAAGCGTAGACTGTTTGATTCATTACTCCCATGGAGTAAACTGCGCATGGTGTCTGTTGTATTCATTCCCGATGCAATTTCTGTGTTTCATCAACACTCTGATAGTCCACAGATTACAGAATGCCACCAGATGTGCATCGGAACTACTACTGGTCTTACAGGGAACGATCAAAGCATAGACTGTTTGAGAATTACTCCCATGGAGGAAAGTGCGCATGGTGACTGTTGTATTCAATCCCGATGCAATTTCTGTGTTTCATCAACATTCTGATAGTCCACAGATTACAGAATGCCTCCAGATGTTCATCGTAAACCTCTACTGGTCTTCCAGGGAACGATCAAAGCATAGACTGTTGAGACAATACTTTTATGGAGGAATGTGCGCATGGTGACTGTTGTATTCAATCCCGATGCAATTTCTGTGTTTCAACAACACTCTGATAGTCCACAGATTACGGAAAGCCTCCATATGTGCATCGGAAACTACTACTGGTCTTCCAGGGAACGATCAAAGCGTAGACTGATAGAGACATTATTCCCATTTAGTAAATTGCGCATGGTGACTGTTGTATTCAATCCCGATGCAATTTCTGTGTTTCATCAACACTCTGGTGGTCCACAGATTACAGAATGCCTCCAGATGTGCAATTGAAACTACTACTGGTCTACCAGGGAACGATCAAAGCGTAGACTGTTTGAGACACTACTCCCATGGAGGAAACTGCGCATGGAGACTGTTGTATTCAATCAAGATGCAATTTCTGTGTTTCATCAACACTCTGATAGTCCACAGAGTACAGAAAGCCTCCAGATGTGCATCGGAAACTACTACTGGTCTTCCAGGGAACGATCAAAGCGTAGACTGTTAGAGACATTACTCCCATGGAGGAAAGTGCGCATGGTGACTGTTGTATTCAATCCCGATGCAATTACTGTGTTTCATCAACACTCTGATAGTCCACAGATTACAGAATTTCTTCAGATAAGCATCAATAACTACTATGGTCTTCCAGGGAACGATCAAAGCCTAGGCTGTTTTAGATATTACTCGCATGGAGGATAGTACGCATGGTGACTGTTGTATTCAATCCCGATGCAATTTCTGTGTTTCATCAACACTCTGATAGTCCACAGATTACAGAATGCCTCCACATGTGCATCGGAAACTGCTAGTGGTCTTCCAGGGAACGATCAAAGCGTAATCTCTTTGAAACATTACTCCCATGGAGGAAAGTGCGCATGTTGACTGTTGTATTCAATCCCCATGCAATTTCTGTTTTTCATCAACACTCTGATAGTCCACAGATTACGGAAAGCCTCCATATGTGCATCGGAAACTACTACTGGTCTTCCAGGGAACGATCAAAGCGTAGACTGTTAGAGACATTATTCCCATTTAGTAAAGTGCGCATGGTGACTGTTGTATTCAATCCCGATGCAATCTCTGTGTTTCATCAACACTCTGGTAGTCCACAGATTACAGAATGCCTCCAGATGTGCAATTGAAACTACTACTGGTCTACCAGGGAACGATCAAAGCGTAGACTGTTTGAGACATTACTCCCATGGAGGAAACTGCGCATGGAGACAGTTGTATTCAATCAAGATGCAATTTCTGTGATTCATCAACACTCTGATAGTCCACAGAGTACAGAAAGCCTCCAGATGTGCATCGGAAACTACTACTGGTCTTCCAGGGAACGTTCAAAGCGTAGACTGTTAGAGACATTACTCCCATGGAGGAAAGTGCGCATGGTGACTGTTGTATTCAATCCCGATGCAATTACTGTGTTTCATCAACACTCTGATAGTCCACAGATTACAGAATTTCTTCAGATATGCATCAATAACTACTACTGGTCTTCCAGGGAACGATCAAAGCGTAGGCTGTTTTAGATATTACTCGCATGGAGGATAGTGCGCATGGTGACTGTTGTATTCAATCCCGATGCAATTTCTGTGTTTCATCAACACTCTGATAGTCCACAGATTACAGAATGCCTCCAGATGTGCATCGGAAACTACTACTGGTCTTCCAGGGAACGATCAAAGCGTAGACTGTTGGAGACATTAATCCCATGGCGGAATGTGCGCATGGTGACTATTGTATTCAATCCCGATGCAATTTCTGCGTTTCATCAACACTCTGATAGTCCACAGAATACAGAATGCCTTCAGATGTGCATCGGAAACTACTACTGGTCTTCCAGGGACCGATCAAAGCGTTGACTGTTTGAGATATTACTCCCATGGAGAAAAGTGCGCATGGTGACTGTTGTATTCAATCCCGATGAAATTTCTGTGTTTCATCAACACTCTGATAGTCCACAGAGAACAGAAAGCCTCCAGATATGCATCGGAAACCACTACTGGTCTTCCAGGGAACGCGCAAAGCGTAGACTGTTAGAGACATTACTCCCATGGAAGGAAGTGCGCATGGTGTCTGTTGTATTCATTCCCGATGCAATTTCTGTGTTTCATCAACACTCTGATAGTCCACAGATTACAGAATGCCACCAGATGTGCATCGGAAACTACTACTGGTCTTACAGGGAACGGTCAAAGAATAGACTGTTTGAGAATTACTCCCATGGAGGAAAGTGCGCATGGTGACTGTTGTATTCAATCCCGATGCAATTACTATGTTTCATCAACACTCTGATAGCCCACAGAGTACAGAAAGCCTCCAGATGTGCATCGGAAACTACTACTGGTCTTCCAGGGAACGATCAATGAGTAGACTGATAGAGACATTACTCCCATAGAGGAAAGAGCGCATGGTGACTGTTGTATTCAATCCCGATGCAATTTCTGTGTTTCATCAACACTCTGATAGTCCACAGAGTACAGAATGCCTCGAGATGTGCATCTGTAACTACTACTGGTCTTCCAGGGAACGATCAAAGCGTAGACTGTTTGAGACATCACTCCCATGGAGGAAGCTGCGCATGGTGTCTGTTGTATTCATTCCCGATGCAATTTCTGTGTTTCATCAACACTCTGATAGTCCACAGATTACAGAACGCCACCAGATGTGCATCGGAAACTACTACTGGTCTTACAGGGAACGATCAAAGCATAGACTGTTTGAGAATTACTCCCATGGAGGAAAGTGCGCATGGGGACTGTTGTATTCAATCCCGATGCAATTTCTGTGTTTCATCAACATTCTGATAGTCCACAGATTACAGAATGCCTCCAGATGTTCATCGTAAACCTCTACTGGTCTTCCAGGGAACGATCAAAGCGTAGACTGTTTGAGACATTACTCCCATGGAGGAAAGTGCGCATGGAGACTCTTGTATTCAATCCCGATGCAATTTCTGTGTTTCATCAACACTCTGATACTCCACAGATTACAGAATGCCTCCAGATGTGCATCGGAAACTACCACTGGTCTTCCAGAGAACGATCAAAGCGTAGTCTGTTTGATACATTACTCCCATGGAGTAAAGTGCGCATGGTGACTGTTGTATTCAATCCCGATGCAATTTCTGTGTTTCATCAACACTCTGATATTCCACAGATTACAAAATGCCTCCAGATGTGCATCGGAAACTACTACTGGTCTTCCAGGGAACGATCAAGGCGTAGACTGTTAGATACATTACTCCCATGGAGGAAAGTGCGCATGGTGACTGTTGTATTCAATACCGATGCAATTTCTGTGTTTCATCAACACTCTGATATTCCACAGATTACAAAATGCCTCCAGATGTGCATCGGAAACTACTACTGGTCTTCCAGGGAACGATCAAAGCATAGACTGTTGAGACATTACTTTTATGGAGGAATGTGCGCATGGTGACTGTTGTATTCAATCCCGATGCAACTTCTGTGTTTCATCAACACTCTGATACTCAACAGATTACAGAATGCCTCCACATGTGCATCGGAAACTGCTAGTGGTCTTCCAGGGAACGATCAAAGCGTAAACTCTTTGTAACATTACTCCCATGGAGGAAAGTGCGCATGTTGACAGTTGTATTCAATCCCGATGCAATTTCTGTGTTTCATCAACATTCTGATAGTCCACAGATTACAGAATGCCTCCAGATGTTCATCGTAAACCTCTACTGGTCTTCCAGGGAACGATCAAAGAGTAGACTGTTTGAGACATTACTCCCATGGAGGAAACTGCGCATGGAGACTCTTGTATTCAATCCCGATGCAATTTCTGTGTTTCATCAACACTCTGATACTCCACAGATTACAGAATGCCTCCAGATGTGCATCGGAAACTACTACTGGTCTTCCAGGGAACGATCAAAGCGTAGACTGTTTGATACATTACTCCCATGGAGTAAACTGCGCATGGTGTCTGTTGTATTCATTCCCGATGCAATTTCTGTGTTTCATCAACACTCTGATAGTCCACAGATTACAGAATGCCACCAGATGTGCATCGGAACTACTACTGGTCTTACAGGGAACGATCAAAGCATAGACTGTTTGAGAATTACTCCCATGGAGGAAAGTGCGCATGGTGACTTTTGTATTCAATCCCGATGCAATTTCTGTGTTTCATCAACATTCTGATAGTCCACAGATTACAGAATGCCTCCAGATGTTCATCGTAAACCTCTACTGGTCTTCCAGGGAACGATCAAAGCGTAGACTGTTTGAGACATTACTCCCATGGAGGAAACTGCGCATGGAGACTCTTGTATTCAATCCCGATGCAATTTCTGTGTTTCATCAACACTCTGATACTCCACAGATTACAGAATGCCTCCAGATGTGCATCGGAAACTACTACTGGTCTTCCAGGGAACGATCAAAGCGTAGACTGTTTGATACATTACTCCCATGGAGTAAAGTGCGCATGGTGACTGTTGTATTCAATCCCGATGCAATTTCTGTGTTTCTTCAACACTCTGATATTCCACAGATTACAAAATGCCTCCAGATGAGCATCGGAAACCACTACTGGTCTTCCAGGGAACGATCAAAGCGTAGACTGTTTGATACATTACTCCCATGGAGGAAAGTTCGCATGGTGACTGTTGTATTCAATCCAGATGCAATTTCTGTGTTTCATCAACACTCTGATATTCCACAGATTACAAAATGCCTCCAGATGTGCATCGGAAACTACTACTGGTCTTCCAGGGAACGATCAAAGCATAGACTGTTGAGACAATACTTTTATGGAGGAATGTGCGCATGGTGACTGTTGTATTCAATCCCGATGCAATTTCTGTGTTTCAACAACACTCTGATAGTCCACAATTACGGAAAGCCTCCATATGTGCATCGGAAACTACTACTGGTCTTCCAGGGAACGATCAAAGCGTAGACTGTTAGAGACATTATTCCCATTTAGTAAATTGCGCATGGTGACTGTTGTATTCAATCCCGATGCAATTTCTGTGTTTCATCAACACTCTGGTAGTCCACAGATTACAGAATGCCTCCAGATGTGCAATTGAAACTACTACTGGTCTACCAGGGAACGATCAAAGCGTAGACTGTTTGAGACATTACTCCCATGGAGGAAACTGCGCATGGAGACTGTTGTATTCAATCAAGTTGCAATATCTGTGTTTCATCAACACTCTGATAGTCCACAGAGTACAGAAAGCCTCCAGATGTGCATCGGAAACTACTACTGGTCTTCCAGGGAACGATCAAAGCGTAGACTGTTAGAGACATTACTCCCATGGAGGAAAGTGCGCATGGTGACTGTTGTATTCAATCCCGATGCAATTACTGTGTTTCATCAACACTCTGATAGTCCACAGATTACAGAATTTCTTCAGATATGCATCAATAACTACTATGGTCTTCCAGGGAACGATCAAAGCCTAGGCTGTTTTAGATATTACTCGCATGGAGGATAGTACGCATGGTGACTGTTGTATTCAATCCCGATGCAATTTCTGTGTTTCATCAACACTCTGATAGTCCACAGATTACAGAATGCCTCCAGATGTGCATCGGGAACTACTACTGGTCTTCCAGGAAACGATCAAAGCGTAGACTGTTGGAGACATTACTCCCATGGCGGAAAGTGTGCATGGTGACTATTGTATTCAATCCCGATGCAATTTCTGTGTTTCATCAACACTCTGATAGTCCACAGATTACAGAATGCCTTCAGATGTGCATCGGAAACTACTACTGGTCTTCCAGGGAACGATCAAAGCGTTGACTGTTTGAGACATTACTCCCATGGAGGAAAGTGCGCATGGTGACTGTTGTATTCAATCCCGAAGCAATTTCTGTGTTTCATCAACACTCTGATAGTCCACAGAGAACAGAAAGCCTCCAGATGTGCATCGGAAACTACTACTGGTCTTCCAGGGAACGAGCAAAGCGTAGACTGTTAGAGACATTACTCCCATGGAAGAAAGTGCGCATGGTGACTGTTGTATTTAATCCCGATAGAATTACTGTGTTTCATCAACACTCTGATAGTCTACACATTACAGAATGCCACCAGATGTGCATCAGAAACTACTAGTGGTCTTCCAGGGAACGATCAAAGCGTAGACTGTTTGAGACATTACTCCCATGGAGGAAAGTGCGAATGCTGACTGTTGTATTCAATCCCGATGCAATTTCTGTGTTTCATCATACACTCTGACAGTCCCCAAATTACAGAATGTCTCCAGATGTGCATCGGAAACTACTACTGGTCTTCCAGGGAAAGATCAAAGCGTAGACTGTCTGAGACATTACTCCCGTGGCGGGAAGTGCGCATAGTGACTATTGCATTCAATCCCGACGCAATTTCTGTGTTTCATCAACACTCTGATAGTCCACAGATTACAGAATGCCTTCAGATGTGCATTGGAAACTACTACTGGTCTTACAGGGAACGATCAAAGCATAGACTGTTTGAGAATTACTCCCATTTAGGAAAGTGCGCATGGAGACTGTTGTATTCAATCCCGATGCAATTTATTTGTTTCATGAACACTCCGATAGTCCACAGAGTACAGAAAGCCTCCAGATGTTCATCGTAAACTACTACTGGTCTTCCAGGGAACGATCAAACCGTAGACTGTTAGAGACATTACTCCCATGGAGGAAAGTGCGCATGGTGACTGTTGTATTCAATCCCGATGCAATAACTGAGTTTCATCAACACTCTGATAGTCCACAGAGTACAGAAAGCCTCCAGATGTGCATCGGAAATTACTACTGGTGTTCCAGGGAACGATTAAATCGTAGACTGTTAGAGACATTACTCTCAATGAGGAAAGTACGCATGGTGACTGTTGTATTCAATCCCGATGCAATATCTGTGTTTCATCAACACTCTTTTAGTCCACAGAATACAGAATGCCTCCAGATGTGCATCGGAAACTACTACTGGTCGTAGAGGGAACGATCAAAGCATAGACTGTTTGAGAATTACTCCCATAGAGGAAAGTGCGCATGGTGACTGTTGTATTCGATCCCGATGCAATTTCTGTGTTTCATTAACACTCTGATAGGCCACAGATTACAGAATGCCACCAGAAGTTCATCGGAAACTACCACTGGTCTTCCAGGGAAAGATCAAAGCGTAGCCTGTTAGAGACATTACTCCCATGGAGGAAAGTGCGCATGGTGACTGTGGTATTCAATCCCGATGCAATTACTGTGTTTCATCAACACTCTGATAGTCTGCACATTACAGAATGCCACCAGATGTGCATCGGAAACTACTACTGGTCTGCCAGGGAACGATCAAAGCGTAGATTGTTTGAGACATTACTCCCGTGGAGGAAAGTGCGCATGGTGAATGTTGCATTCAATCCCGATGCTATTTCTGTGTTTGGTCAACACTCTGATACTCCACAAATTACAGAATGCCTCCAGATGTGCATCGGAAACTACTACTGGTCTTCCGGGGGACGATCAAAGCGTAGACTGTTGGAGACATTACTCCCATGGCGGAAAGAGCGCATGGAGTCTATTGTATTCAATCCCGATGCAATTTCTGTGTTTCATCAACACTCTGATAGTCCACAGATTACAGAATGCCTTCAGATGTGCATCGGAAACTACTACTGAGCTTCCAGGGAACGAGCAAAGCGTAGACTGTAAGAGACATTACTCCCATGGAGAAAAGTGCGCATGGTGATTGTTGTATTTAATCCCGATAGAATTACTGTGTTCCATTAACACTCTGATAGTCTACACATTACAGAATCCTACCAGATGTGCATCAGAAACTACTACTGGTCTTCCAGTGAACGATCAATGCGTAGACTGTTTGAGACATTACTCCCATATAGGAAAGTGCGAATGGTGACTGTTGTATTCAATCTCGATGCAATTTCTGTGTTTCATCAACAGTCTGATAGTCACAGATTACAGAGTATCACCAGATGTGCATCGGAAACTACCACTGGTCTTCCATGGAACGATCAAATCTTAGATTGTTAGAGATATTACTCCCATGGAAGAAAGTGCTCATGGTGATTGTTGTATTCAATCCCGATGCAATTTCTGTGTTTCATCAACACTCTGATAGTCCACAAATTACAGAATGCCTCCAGATGTGCATCGGAAACTACTACTGGTCTTCCAGGGAAAGATCAAAGCGTAGACTGTCTGAGACATTACTCCCATGGCGGAAAGTGCGCATAGTGACTATTATATTCAATCCCGATGCAATTTCTGTGTTTCATCAACACTCTAATAGTCAACAGAATGCCTCCAGATGTGCATCGGAAACTACTACTGGTCTTACAGGGTACGATCAAAGCATAGACTGTTTGAGAATTACTCCCATGGAGGACAGTGCGCATGGTGACTGTTGTATTCAATCCCGATGCAATTTCTGTGTTTCATCAACATTCTGATAGTCCACAGATTACTGACTGCCTCCAGATGTTCATCGTAAACCTCTACTGGCCTTCCAGGGAACGATCGAAGCGTAGACTGTTTGAGACATTACTCCCATGGAGGAAACTGCGCATGGAGACTCTTGTATTCAATCCCGATGCAATTTCTGTGTTTCATCAACACTCTGATACTCCACAGATTACAGAATGCCTCCACATGTGCATCGGAAACTGCTACTGGTCTTCCAGGGAACGATCAAAGCGTAAACTCTTTGAAACATTACTCCTATGGAGGAAATTGCGCATGTTGACTGTTGTATTCAATCCCGATGCAATTTCTGTGTTTCATCAACACTCTGATAGTCCACAGATTATGGAAAGCCTCCATATGTGCATCGGAAACTACTACTGGTCTTCCAGGGACCGATCAAAGCGTAGACTGTTAGAGACATTATTCCCATTTTGTAAAGTGCGCATGGTTACTGTTGCATTCAATCATGATGCAATTTCTGTGTTTCATCAACACTCTGATAGTCCACAGATTACAGAATGCCTCCAGATGTGTATCGGAAACTACTACTGGTCTTCCTGGGAACGATAAAATCGTAGACTGTTGGAGACATTACTCCCATGGCGGAAAGTGCGCATGGTGACTATTGTATTCAATCCCGATGCAATATCTGTGTTTCATCAACACTCTGATAGTCCACAGATTACAGAATGCCTTCAGATGTGCATCGGAAACTACTACTGGTCTTCCAGGGAACGATCAAAGCGTTGACTGTTTGAGACATTACTCCCATGGAGGAAACTGCGCATGGTGACTGTTGTATTCAATCCCGATGCAATTTCTGTGTTTCATCAACACTCTGATAGTCCACAGAGAACAGAAAGCCTCCAGATGTGCATCGGAAACTACTACTGGTCTTCCAGGGAACGAGCAAAGCGTAGACTGTTAGAGACATTACTCCCATGGAGGAAAGTGCGCATGGTGACTGTTGTATTTAATCCCGAAAGAATTACTGTGTTTCATCAACACTCTGATAGTCTACACATTACAGAATGCCACCAGATGTGCATCAGAAACTACTAGTGGTCTTCCAGGGAACGATCAAAGCGTAGACTGTTTGAGACACTACTCCCATGGAGGAAAGTGCGCCTGGTGACTGTTGTATTCAATCCCGATGCAATTTCTGTGTTTCATCATACACTCTAATAGTCCACAAATTACAGAATGCCTTCAGATGTGCATCGGAAACTACTACTGGTCTTACAGGGAATGATCAAAGCATAGACTGTTTGAAAATTACTCCCATGGAGGAAAGTGCGCATGGAGACTGTTGTATTCCATCCCGATGCAATTTATTTGTTTCATGAACACTCCGACAGTCCACAGAGTACAGAAAGACTCCAGATGTTCATCGTATACTACTACTGGTCTTCCAGGGAACGATCAAAGCGTAGACTGTTAGAGACATTACTCCCATGGAGGAAAGTGCGCAAGGTGACTGTTGTATTCAATCCCGATGCAATTACTGAGTTTCATCAACACTCTGATAGTCCACAGAGTACAGGAAGCCTCCAGGTGTGCATCGGAAACTACTACTGGTGTTCCAGGAAACGATCAAATCGTAGACTGTTAGAGACATTACTCCCAATGAGGAAAGTGCGCAAGGTGACTGTTGTATTCAATCCCGATGCATTTACTGAGTTTCATCAACACTCTGATAGTCCACAGAGTACAGAAAGCCTCCAGATGTGCATCGGAAACTACTACTGGTGTTCCAGGGAACGATCAAATCGTAGACTGTTAGAGACATTACTCCCAATGAGGAAAGTGCGCATGGTGACTGTTGCATTCAATCCCGATGCAATTTCTGTGTTTCATCAACACCGTAATAGTCCACAGATTACATAATGCCTCGAGATGTGAATCGGAAACTACTACTGGTCTTACAGGGAACGATCAAAGCATAGACTGTTTGAGAATTACTACCATGGAGGAAAGTGCGCATGGTGACTGTTGTATTCAATCCCGATGCAATTTCTGTGTTTCGTCAACACTCTGATAGTCCACAGACTACAGAATGCCTTCAGATGTGCATCGGAAACTACTACTGGTCTCCCAGGGAACGATCAAAGCGTAGACTGTTTGAGACATAACTCCCATGGCGGAAACTGCGCATGGAGACTGTTGTATTCAATCCCGATGCAATTTATTTGTTTCATGAACACTCTGATAGTCCACAGAGTACAGAAAGCCTCCAGATGTGCATCGGAAACTACTACTGGTCTTCCAGGGAAAGACCAAGCGAGGACTGTTAGAGACATTACTCAAATGGAGGAAAGTGCGCATGGTGACTGTTGTATTCAATCCCGATGCAATTACTGTGTTTCATCAACACTCTGATAGTCTACACATTACAGAATGCCACCAGATGTGCATCGGAAACTACTACTGGTCTTCCAGGGAACGATCAAAGCGTAGATTGTTTGAGACATTACTCCTGTGGAGGTAAGTGCGCATGGTGACTGTTGTATTCAATCCTTATGCAATTTCTGAGTTTCGTCAACACTCTGATAGTCCACAAATTACAGAATGCCTCCAGATGTTCATCGGAAACTACTACTGGTCTTCCAGGGACCGATCAAACCGTAGACTGTTTGAGACCTTACTTTTATGGGGGAATGTGCGCATGGTGACTGTTGTATTCAATCCCGATACAATATCTGTGTTTCATCAAAACTCTAATAGACCACAGATTACAGAATGCCTCGAGATGTGCATCGTAAACTACTACTGGTCTTAGAGGGAACGATCAAAGGATAGACTGTTTGAGAATTACTCCCATGGAGGAAAGTGCGCATGGTGACTGTTGTATTCAATCCCGATGCAATTTCTGTGTTTCATCAACACTCTGATAGGCCACAGATTACAGAATGCCACCAGATGTTCATCGGAAACTACCACTGGTCTTCCAGGGAAAGATCAGAGCGTAGCCTGTTAGAGACATTACTCCCATGGAGGAAAGTGCGCATGGTGACTGTTGTATTCAATCCCGATGCAATTACTGTGTTTCATCAACACTCTGATAGTCTGCACATTACAGAATGCCACCAGATGTGCATCGGAAACTACTACTGATCTGCCAGGGAACGATCAAAACGTAGATTGTTTGAGAGATTACTCCCGTGGAGGAAAGTGCGCATGGTGACTGTTGCATTCAATCCCGATGCAATTTCTGTGTTTGGTCAACACTCTGATAGTCCACAAATTACAGAATGCCTCCATATGTTCATCGGAAACTACTACTGGTCTCCGAGGTAACGATCAAAGCGTAGACTGTTTGAGACATAACTCCCATGGCGGAAACTGCGCATGGAGACTGTTGTATTCAATCCCGATGCAATTTATTTGTTTCATGAACACTCTGATAGTCCACAGAGTACAGAAAGCCTCCAGATGTGCATCGGAAACTACTACTGGTCTTCAAGGGAAAGATCAAAGCGAGGACTGTTAGAGACATTACTCCCATGGAGGAAAGTGCGCATGGTGACTGTTGTATTCAATCCCGATGCAATTACTGTGTTTCATCAACACTCTGATAGTCTACACATTACAGAATGCCACCAGCTGTGCATCGGAAACTACTACTGGTCTTCCAGGGAACGATCAAAGCGTAGATTGTTTGAGACATTACTCCTGTGGAGGAAAGTGCGCATGGTGACTGTTGTATTCAATCCTTATGCAATTTCTGAGTTTCGTCAACACTCTGATAGTCCACAAATTACAGAATGCCTCCAGATGTTCATCGGAAACTACTACTGGTCTTCCAGGTACCGATCAAAGCGTAGACTGTTTGAGACCTTACTTTTATGGAGGAATTTGCGCATGGTGACTGTTGTATTCAATCCCGATACAATATCTGTGTTTCATCAAAACTCTAATAGACCACAGATTACAGAATGCCTCTAGATGTGCATCGTAAACTACTACTGGTCTTAGAGGGAACGATCAAAGCATAGACTGTTTGAAAATTACTCCCATGGAGGAAAGTGCGCATGGTGACTGTTGTATTCAATCCCGATGCAATTTCTGTGTTTCATCAACACTCTGATAGGCCACAGATTACAGAATGCCATCAGATGTTCATCGGAAACTACCACTGGTCTTCCAGGGAAAGATCAAAGCGTAGCCTGTTAGAGACATTACTCCCATGGAGGAAAGTGCGCATGGTGACTGTTGTATTCAATCCCGATGCAATTACTGTGTTACATCAACACTCTGATAGTCTGCACATTACAGAATGCCACAAGATGTGCATCGGAAACTACTACTGGTATGCCAGGGAACGATCAAAACGTAGATTGTTTGAGAGATTACTCCGTGGAGGAAAGTGCGCATGGTGACTGTTGTATCCAATCCCGATGCAATATCTGTGTTTCATCAACACTCTAATAGTCTACAGATTACAGAATGCCTCGAGATGTGCATCGGAAACTACTACTGGTCTTACAGGGAACGATCAAAGCATAGACTGTTTGATAATTACTCCCATGGAGAAAAGTGCGCATGGTGACTGTTGTATTGAATCCCGATGCAATATCTGTGTTTCATCAACACTCTGATAGTCCACAGAGAACAGAAAGCCTCCAGATGTGCATCGGAAACTACTACTGGTCTTCCAGGGAACGATCAAAGCGTAGACTGTTTGAGACCTTACTTTTATGGAGGAATGTGCGCATGGTGACTGTTGTATTCAATCCCTATGCAATTTCTATGTTTCATCATACACTCTGATAGTCCACAAATTACAGAATACCTCCAGATGTGCATCGGAAACTACTACAGGTCTTCCAGGGAAAGATCAAAGCGTAGACTGTCTGAGACATTACTTCCGTGGCGGAAAGTGCGCATAGTGACTATTGTATTCAATCATGATGCAATTTCTGTGTTTCATCAACACTCTGATAGTCCACAGATTACAGAATGCCTTCAGATGTGCATCGGAAACTACTACTGGTCTTCCAGGGAACGATCAAAGCGTTGACTGTTTGAGACATTACTCCCATGGAGGAATGTGCGCATGGTGACTTTTGTATTCAATCCCGATGCAATATCTGTGTTTCATCAACACTCTTATAGTCCACAGACTACAGAATGCCTCCAGATGTGCATCGGAAACTACTACTGGTCTTCCACGGAACGATCAAAGCGTATACTCTTTGAGACATTACTCCCATAAAGGAAAGTGCGCATGGTGACTGTTGTATTCAATCCCGATGCAATTTCTGTGTTTCATTAACACTCTGATAGTCCACAAATTATAGAATGCCTCCAGATGTTCATCGGAAACTACTACTGGTCTTCCAGGGAAAGATCAAAGCATAGACTGTTTGAGAATTACTCCCATTGGAGGAAAGTGCTCATGGTGACTGTTGTATTCAATCCCGATGCAATTTCTGTGTTTCATTAACACTCTGATAGTCCACAAATTATAGAATGCCTCCAGATGTTCATCGGAAACTACTACTGGTCTTCCAGGGAAAGATCAAAGCATAGACTGTTTGAGAATTACTCCCATTGGAAGAAAGTGCTCATGGTGACTGTTGTATTCAATCCCGATGCAATTTCTGTGTTTCATCTACACTCTGATAGTCCACAAATTACAGAATGCCTCCAGATGTTCATCGGAAACTACTACTGGTCTTCCAGGGAACGATCAAAGAGTACACTGTTTGAGACCTTACTTTTATGGAGGAATGTGCGCATGGTGACTGTTGTATTCAATCCCGATGCAATTTCTGTGTTTAATTAACACTATGATAGGCCACAGATTACAGAATTCCACCAGATGTTCATCGGAAACTACCACTGGTCTTATAGGGAAAGATCAAAGCGTAGCCTGTTAGAGACATTACTCCCATGGAGGAAAGTGCGCATGGTGACTGTTGTATTCAATCATGATGCAATTACTGTGTTTCATCAACACTTTGATAGTCTGCACATTACAGAATGCCACCAGATGTGCATCGGAAACTACTACTGGTCTGCCAGGGAACGATCAAAGCGTAGATTGTTTGAGACATTACTTCCGTTAAGGAAAGTGCGCATGGTGACTATTGCATTCAATCCCGATGCAATTTCTGTGTTTTATTAACACTCTGATATTCCACAGATTACAGAATGCCACCAGATGTTCATCGGAAACTACCACTGGTCTTCCAGGGAAAGATCAAAGCGTAGCCTGATAGAGACATTACTCCCATGGAGGAAAGTGCGCATGGTGACTGTTGTATTCAATCCCGATGCAATTACTGTGTTTCATCAACACTCTGATAGTCTGCACATTACAGGATGCCACCAGATGTGCATCGGAAACTACTACTGGTCTGCCTGGGAACTATCAAAGCGTAGATTGTTTGAGACATTACTCCCGTGGAGGAAAGTGCGCATGGTGACTGTTGTATTCAATCCCGATGCAATTTCTGTGTTTCATTAACACTCTGACAAGCCACAGATTACAGAATGCCACCAGATGATCATCGGAAACTACCATTGGTCTTCCAGGGAAAGATCAAAGCGTAGCCTGATAGAGACATTACTCCCATGGAGGAAAGTGCGCATGGTGACTGTTGTATTCAATCCCGATGCAATTACTGTGTTTCATCAACACTCTGATAGTCTGCACATTACAGAATGCCACCAGATGTGCATCGGAAACTACTACTGGTCTGCCTGGGAACAATCATAGCGTAGACTGTTTGAGACATAACTCCCATGGCGGAAACTGCGCATGGAGACTGTTGTATTCAATCCCGATGCAATTTATTTGTTTCATGAACACTCTGATAGTCCACAGAGTACATAAAGCATCCAGATGTGCATCGGAAACTACTACTGGTCTTCCAGGGAAAGATCAAAGCGAGGACTGTTAGAGACATTACTCCCATGGAGAGTGCGCATGGTGACTGTTGTATTCAATCTCGATGCAATTACTGTGTTTCATCAACACTCTGATAGTCTGCACATTACAGAATGCCACCAGATGTGCATCGGAAACTACTACTGGTCTGCCTGGGAACGATCATAGCGTAGATTGTTTGAGACATTACTCCCGTGGAGGAAAGTGCGCATGGTGACTGTTGTATTCAATCCCGATGCAATTTCCGTGTTTCGTCGACACTCTGATAGTCCACAAATTACAGAATGCCTCCAGATGTTAATCGGAAACTGCTACTGGTCTTCCAGGGAACGATCAAAACGTAGACTGTTTGAGACACTACTTTTATGGAGGAAAGTGCGCATGGTGACTGTTGTATTCAATCCCGATGCAATATCTGTGTTTCATCAAAACTCTAATAGACCACAGATTACAGAATGCCTCGAGATGTGCATCGGAAACTACTACTGGGCTTAGAGGGAACGAGCAAAGCGTAGACTGTTAGAGACATTACTCCCATGGAGGAAAGTGCGCCTGGTGACTGTTGTATTCAATCCCGATGCAATTTCTGTGGTTCATCATACACTCTGATAGCCCACAAATTACAGAATGCCTCCAGATGTGCATCGGAAACTACTACAGGTCTTCCAGGGAAAGATCAAAGCGTAGACTGTCTGAGACATTACTCCCGTGGCGGAAAGTGCGCATAGTGACTATTGTATTCAATCCCGATGCAATTTCTGTGTTTCATCAACACTCTGATAGTCCACAGATTACAGAATGCCTTCAGATGTGCATCGGAAACTACTACTGGTCTTACAGGGAACGATCAAAGCGTATAATGTTTGAGACATTACTCCCATGGAGGAATGTGCGCATGGTGACTGTTGTATTCAATCCCGATGCAATATCTGTGTTTCATCAACACTCTTATAGTCCACAGACTACAGAATGCCTCCAGATGTGCATCGGAAACTACTACTGGTCTTCCATGGAATGATCAAAGCGTATACTGTTTGAGACATTACTCCCATGGAGGAAAGTGCGCATGGTGACTGTTGTATTCAATCCCGATGCAATTTCTGTGTTTCATCAACACTCTGATAGTCCACAAATTATAGAATGCCTCCAGATGTTCATCGGAAACTACTACTGGTCTTCCAATGAAAGATCAAAGCATAGACTGTTTGAGAATTACTCCCATTGGAGGAAAGTGCGCATGGTGACTGTTGTATTCAATCCCGATGCAATTTCTGTGTTTCATCAACACTCTGATAGTCCACAAATTACAGAAATCCTCCAGATGTGCATCGGAAACTACTACTGGTCTTCCACGGAACGATCAAAGCGTATACTGTTTGAGACATTACTCCCATGGAGGAATGTGCGCATGGTGACTGTTGTATTCAATCCCGATTCAATTTCTGTGTTTCATCAACACTGTAATAGTCCACAGATTACAGAATGCCTCGAGATGTGCATCGGAAACTACTACTGGTCTTACAGTGAACGATCAAAGCATAGACTGTTTGAGAATTACTCCCATGGAGGAAAGAGCTCATGGTGACTGTTGTATTCAATCCCGATGCAATTTCTGGGTTTCATCAACACTCTGATAGTCCACAGACTACAGAATGCTTCCAGATGTGCATCGGAAACTACTACTGGTCTCCCAGGGAACGATCAAAGCGTAGACTGTTTGAGACATAACTCCCATGGCGGAAACTGCGCATGCAGACTGTTGTATTCAATCCCGATTCAATTTCTGTGTTTCATCAACACTCTGATAGTCCACAGAGTACAGAAAGCCTCCAGATGTGCATCGGAAACTGCTACTGGTCTTCCAGGGAAAGATCAAAGCGAGGACTGTTAGAGACATTACTCCCATGGAGGAAAGTGCGCATGGTGACAGTTGTATTCAATCCCGATGCAATTACTGTGTTTCATCAACTCTCTGATAGTCTACACATTACAGAATGCCACCAGATGTGCATCGGAAACTACTACTGGTCTTCCAGGGAACGATCAAAGCGTAGATTGTTTGAGAAATTACTCCCGTTAAGGAAAGTGCGCATGGTGACTGTTGTATTCAATCCGGATGCAATTTCTGTGTTTCGTCAACACTCTGATAGTCCACAAATTACAGAATGCCTCCAGATGTTCATCGGAAACTACTACTGGTCTTCCAGGGAACGATCAAAGCGTAGACTGTTTGAGACCTTACTTTTATGGAGGAAAGTGCGCATGGTGACTGTTGTATTCAATCCCGATGCAATTTCTGTGTTTCATTAACACCCTGATAGGCCACAGATTACAGAATGCCACCAGATGTTCATCGGAAACTACCACTGGTCTTCCAGGGAAAGATCAAAGCGTAGCCTGTTAGAGACATTACTCCCAATGAGGAAAGTGCGCAAGGTGACTGTTGTATTCAATCCCGATGCATTTACTGAGTTTCATCAACACTCTGATAGTCCACAGAGTACAGAAAGCCTCCGGATGTGCATCGGAAACTACTACTGGTGTTCCAGGGAACGATCAAATCGTAGACTGTTAGAGACATTACTCCCAATGAGGAAAGTGCGCATGGTGACTGTTGCATTCAATCCCGATGCAATTTCTGTGTTTCATCAACACCGTAATAGTCCACAGATTACATAATGCCTCGAGATGTGCATCGGAAACTACTACTGGTCTTACAGGGAACAATCAAAGCATAGACTGTTTGAGAATTACTACCATGGAGGAAAGTGCGCATGGTGACTGTTGTATTCAATCCCGATGCAATTTCTGTGTTTCATCAACACTCTGATAGTCCACAGACTACAGAATGCCTTCAGATGTGCATCGGAAACTACTACTGGTCTCCCAGGGAACGATCAAAGCGTAGACTGATTGAGACATAACTCCCATGGCGGAAACTGCGCATGGAGACTGTTGTATTCAATCCCGATGCAATTTATTTGTTTCATGAACACTCTGATAGTCCACAGAGTACAGAAAGCCTCCAGATGTGCATCGGAAACTACTACTGGTCTTCCAGGGAAAGATCAAAGCGAGGACTGTTAGAGACATTACTCCCATGGAGGAAAGTGCGCATGGTGACTGTTGTATTCAATCCCGATGCAATTACTGTGTTTCATCAACACTCTGATAGTCTACACATTACAGAATGCCACTAGATGTGCATCGGAAACTGCTACTGATCTGCCAGGGAACGATCAAAACGTAGATTGTTTGAGAGATTACTCCCGTGGAGGAAAGTGCGCATGGTGACTGTTGCATTCAATCCCGATGCAATTTCTGTGTTTGGCCAACACTCTGATAGTCCACAAATTACAGAATGCCTCCATATGTTCATCGGAAACTACTACTGGTCTCCGAGGGAACGATCAAAGCGTAGACTGTTTGAGACATAACTCCCATGGCGGAAACTGCGCATGGAGACTGTTGTATTCAATCCCGATTCAATTTATTTGTTTCATGAACACTCTGATAGTCCACAGAGTACAGAAAGCCGCCAGATGTGCATCGGAAACTACTACTGGTCTTCAAGGGAAAGATCAAAGCGAGGACTGTTAGAGACATTACTCCCATGGAGGAAAGTGCGCATGGTGACTGTTGTATTCAATCCCGATGCAATTACTGTGTTTCATCAACACTCTGATAGTCTACACATTACAGAATGCCACCAGATGTGCATCGGAAACTACTACTGGTCTTCCAGGGAACGATCAAAGCGTATATTGTTTGAGACATTACTCCTGTGGAGGAAAGTGCGCATGGTGACTGTTGTATTCAATCCTTATGCAATTTCTGAGTTTCGTCAACACTCTGATAGTCCACAAATTACAGAATGCCTCCAGACGTTCATCGGAAACTACTACTGGTCTTCCAGGTACCGATCAAAGCGTAGACTGTTTGAGACCTTACTTTTATGGAGGAATTTGCGCATGGTGACTGTTGTATTCAATCCCGATGCAATTACTGTGTTTCATCAACACTCTGATAGTCTGCACATTACAGAATGCCACCAGATGTGCATCGGAAACTACTACTGGTATGCCAGGGAACGATCAAAACGTAGATTGTTTGAGAGATTACTCCCGTGGAGGAAAGTGCGCATGGTGACTGTTGTATCCAATCCCGATGCAATATCTGTGTTTCATCAACACTCTAATAGTCTACAGATTACAGAATGCCTCGAGATGTGCATCGGAAACTACTACTGGTCTTACAGGGAACGATCAAAGCATAGACTGTTTGAGAATTACTCCCATGGAGAAAAGTGCGCATGGTGACTGTTGTATTCAATCCCGATGCAATATCTGTGTTTCATCAACACTCTGATAGTCCACAGAGAACAGAAAGCCGCCAGATGTGCATCGGAAACTACTACTGGTCTTCCAGGGAACGATCAAAGCGTAGACTGTTTGAGACCTTAGTTTTATGGAGGAATGTGCGCATCTTGACTGTTGTATTCAATCCCTATGCAATTTCTATGTTTCATCATACACTCTGATAGTCCACAAATTACAGAATACGTCCAGATGTGCATCGGAAACTACTACAGGTCTTCCAGGGAAAGATCAAAGCGTAGACTGTCTGAGACATTACTCCCGTGGCGGAAAGTGCGCATAGTGACTATTGTATTCAATCCCGATGCAATTTCTGTGTTTCATCAACACTCTGATAGTCCACAGATTACAGAATGCCTTCAGATGTGCATCGGAAACTACTACTGGTCTTCCAGGGAACGATCAAAGCGTTGACTGTTTGAGACATTACTCCCATGGAGGAATGTGCGCATGGTGACTTTTGTATTCAATCCCGATGCAATATCTGTGTTTCATCAACACTCTTATAGTCCACAGACTACAGAATGCCTCCAGATGTGCATCGGAAACTACTACTGCTCTTCCACGGAACGATCAAAGCGTATACTGTTTGAGACATTACTCCCATGGAGGAAAGTGCGCATGGTGACTGTTGTATTCAATCCCGATGCAATTTCTGTGTTTCATCAACACTCTGATAGTCCACAAATTATAGAATGCCTCCAGATGTTCATCGGAAACTACTACTGGTCTTCCAGGGAAAGATCAAAGCATAGACTGTTTGAGAATTACTCCCATTGGAGGAAAGTGCTCATGGTGACTGTTGTATTCAATCCCGATGCAATTTCTGTGTTTCATCTACACTCTGATAGTCCACAAATTACAGAATGCCTGCAGATGTTCATCGGAAACTACTACTGGTCTTCCAGGGAACGATCAAAGCGTAGACTGTTTGAGACCTTACATTTATGGAGGAATGTGCGCATGGTGACTGTTGTATTCAATCCCGATGCAATTTCTGTGTTTAATTAACACTCTGATAGGCCACAGATTACAGAATTCCACCAGATGTTCATCGGAAACTACCACTGGTCTTATAGGGAAAGATCAAAGCGTAGCCTGTTAGAGACATTACTCCCATGGAGGAAAGTGCGCATGGTGACTGTTGTATTCAATCATGATGCAATTACTGTGTTTCATCAACACTCTGATAGTCTGCACATTACAGAATGCCACCAGATGTGCATCGGAAACTACTACTGGTCTGCCAGGGAACGATCAAAGCGTAGATTGTTTAAGACATTACTCCCGTTAAGGAAAGTGCGCATGGTGACTATTGCATTCAATCCCGATGCAATATCTGTGTTTTATTAACACTCTGATAGGCCACAGATTACAGAATGCGACCAGATGTTCATCGGAAACTACCACTGGTCTTCCAGGGAAAGATCAAAGCGTAGCCTGATCGAGACATTACTCCCATGGAGGAAAGTGCGCATGGTGACTGTTGTATTCAATCCCGATGCAATTACTGTGTTTCATCAACACTCTGATAGTCTGCACATTACAGAATGCCACCAGATGTGCATCGGAAACTACTACTGGTCTGCCTGGGAACGATCAAAGCGTAGATTGTTTGAGACATTACTCCCGTGGAGGAAAGTGCGCATGGTGACTGTAGTATTCAATCCCGATGCAATATCTGTGTTTCATCAACATTCTAATAGTCCACAGATTACAGAATGCCTCGAGATGTGCATCGGAAACTACTACTGGTCTTACAGGGAACGATCAAAACATAGACTGTTTGAGAATTACTCCCATGGAGGAAAGTGCGCATGGTGACTGTTGTATTCAATCCCCATGCAATTTTTGTGTTTCATCAACACTCTGATAATCCACAGATTACAGAATGCCACCAGATGTGCATCGGAAACTACTACTGGTCTTACAGGGAACGATCAAAGCATAGACTGTTTGAGAATTACTCCCATGGAGGAAAGTGCGCATGGTGACTGTTGCATTTAATCCCGATGCAATTTCTGTGTTTGGCCAACACTCTGATAGTCCACAAATTACAGAATGCCTCCATATGTTCATCGGAAACTACTACTGGTCTCCGAGGTAACGATCAAAGCGTAGACTGTTTGAGACATAACTCCCATGGCGGAAACTGCGCATGGAGACTGTTGTATTCAATCCCGATTCAATTTATTTGTTTCATGAACACTCTGATAGTCCACAGAGTACAGAAAGCCTCCAGATGTGCATCGGAAACTACTACTGGTCTTCAAGGGAAAGATCAAAGCGAGGACTGTTAGAGACATTACTCCCATGGAGGAAAGTGCGCATGGTGACTGTTGTATTCAATCCCGATGCAATTACTGTGTTTCATCAACACTCTGATAGTCTACACATTACAGAATGCCACCAGAAGTGCATCGGAAACTACTACTGGTCTTCCAGGGAACGATCAAAGCGTATATTGTTTGAGACATTACTCCTGTGGAGGAAAGTGCGCATGGTGACTGTTGTATTCAATCCTTATGCAATTTCTGAGTTTCGTCAACACTCTGATAGTCCACAAATTACAGAATGCCTCCAGACGTTCATCGGAAACTACTACTGGTCTTCCAGGTACCGATCAAAGCGTAGACTGTTTGAGACCTTACTTTTATGGAGGAATTTGCGCATGGTGACTGTTGTATTCAATCCCGATGCAATTACTGTGTTTCATCAACACTCTAATAGTCTACAGATTACAGAATGCCTCGAGATGTGCATCGGAAACTACTACTGGTCTTACAGGGAACGATCAAAGCATAGACTGTTTGAGAATTACTCCCATGGAGAAAAGTGCGCATGGTGACTGTTGTATTCAATCCCGATGCAATATCTGTGTTTCATCAACACTCTGATAGTCCACAGAGAACAGAAAGCCGCCAGATGTGCATCGGAAACTACTACTGGTCTTCCAGGGAACGATCAAAGCGTAGACTGTTTGAGACCTTAGTTTTATGGAGGAATGTGCGCATGGTGACTGTTGTATTCAATCCCTATGCAATTTCTATGTTTCATCATACACTCTGATAGTCCACAAATTACAGAATACCTCCAGATGTGCATCGGAAACTACTACAGGTCTTCCAGGGAAAGATCAAAGCGTAGACTGTCTGAGACATTACTCCCGTGGCGGAAAGTGCGCATAGTGACTATTGTATTCAATCCCGATGCAATTTCTGTGTTTCATCAACACTCTAATAGTCTACAGATTACAGAATGCGTCGAGATGTGCATCGGAAACTACTACTGGTCTTACAGGGAACGATCAAAGCATAGACTGTTTGAGAATTACTCCCATGGAGAAAAGTGCGCATGGTGACTGTTGTATTCAATCCCGATGCAATATCTGTGTTTCATCAACACTCTGATAGTCCACAGAGAACAGAAAGCCGCCAGATGTGCATCGGAAACTACTACTGGTCTTCCAGGGAACGATCAAAGCGTAGACTGTTTGAGACCTTAGTTTTATGGAGGAATGTGCGCATGGTGACTGTTGTATTCAATCCCTATGCAATTTCTATGTTTCATCATACACTCTGATAGTCCACAAATTACAGAATACCTCCAGATGTGCATCGGAAACTACTACAGGTCTTCCAGGGAAAGATCAAAGCGTAGACTGTCTGAGACATTACTCCCGTGGCGGAAAGTGCGCATAGTGACTATTGTATTCAATCCCGATGCAATTTCTGTGTTTCATCAACACTCTGATAGTCCACAGATTACAGAATGCCTTCAGATGTGCATCGGAAACTACTACTGGTCTTCCAGGGAACGATCAAAGCGTTGACTGTTTGAGACATTACTCCCATGGAGGAATGTGCGCATGGTGACTTTTGTATTCAATCCCGATGCAATATCTGTGTTTCATCAACACTCTTATAGTCCACAGACTACAGAATGCCTCCAGATGTGCATCGGAAACTACTACTGCTCTTCCACGGAACGATCAAAGCGTATACTGTTTGAGACATTACTCCCATGGAGGAAAGTGCGCATGGTGACTGTTGTATTCAATCCCGATGCAATTTCTGTGTTTCATCAACACTCTGATAGTCCACAAATTATAGAATGCCTCCAGATGTTCATCGGAAACTACTACTGGTCTTCCAGGGAAAGATCAAAGCATAGACTGTTTGAGAATTGCTCCCATTGGAGGAAAGTGCTCATGGTGACTGTTGTATTCAATCCCGATGCAATTTCTGTGTTTCATCTACACTCTGATAGTCCACAAATTACAGAATGCCTGCAGATGTTCATCGGAAACTACTACTGGTCTTCCAGGGAACGATCAAAGCGTAGACTGTTTGAGACCTTACATTTATGGAGGAATGTGCGCATGGTGACTGTTGTATTCAATCCCGATGCAATTTCTGTGTTTAATTAACACTCTGATAGGCCACAGATTACAGAATTCCACCAGATGTTCATCGGAAACTACCACTGGTCTTATAGGGAAAGATCAAAGCGTAGCCTGTTAGAGACATTACTCCCATGGAGGAAAGTGCGCATGGTGACTGTTGTATTCAATCATGATGCAATTACTGTGTTTCATCAACACTCTGATAGTCTGCACATTACAGAATGCCACCAGATGTGCATCGGAAACTACTACTGGTCTGCCAGGGAACGATCAAAGCGTAGATTGTTTAAGACATTACTCCCGTTAAGGAAAGTGCGCATGGTGACTATTACATTCAATCCCGATGCAATATCTGTGTTTTATTAACACTCTGATAGGCCACAGATTACAGAATGCGACCAGATGTTCATCGGAAACTACCACTGGTCTTCCAGGGAAAGATCAAAGCGTAGCCTGATCGAGACATTACTCCCATGGAGGAAAGTGCGCATGGTGACTGTTGTATTCAATCCCGATGCAATTACTGTGTTTCATCAACACTCTGATAGTCTGCACATTACAGAATGCCACCAGATGTGCATCGGAAACTACTACTGGTCTGCCTGGGAACGATCAAAGCGTAGATTGTTTGAGACATTACTCCCGTGGAGGAAAGTGCGCATGGTGACTGTAGTATTCAATCCCGATGCAATATCTGTGTTTAATCAACATTCTAATAGTCCACAGATTACAGAATGCCTCGAGATGTGCATCGGAAACTACTACTGGTCTTACAGGGAACGATCAAAACATAGACTGTTTGAGAATTACTCCCATGGAGGAAAGTGCGCATGGTGACTGTTGTATTCAATCCCCATGCAATTTTTGTGTTTCATCAACACTCTGATAATCCACAGATTACAGAATGCCACCAGATGTGCATCGGAAACTACTACTGGTCTTACAGGGAACGATCAAAGCATAGACTGTTTGAGAATTACTCCCATGGAGGAAAGTGCGCATGGTGACTGTTGTATTCAATCCCGATGCAATTTCTGTGTTTCATCAACACTCTGATAGTCCACAGACTACAGAATGCCTCCAGATGTGCATGGGAAACTACTACTGGTCTTCCAGGGAAAGATCAAAGCGTAGACTGTTTGAGACATAACTCCCATGGCGGAAACTGCGCATGGAGACTGTTGTATTCAATCCCGATGCAATTTATTTGTTTCATGAACACTCTGATAGTCCACAGAGTACATAAAGCATCCAGATGTGCATCGGAAACTACTACTGGTCTTCCAGGGAAAGATCAAAGCGAGGACTGTTAGAGACATTACTCCCACGGAGAGTGCGCATGGTGACTGTTGTATTCAATCCCGATGCAATTACTTTGTTTCATCAACACTCTGATAGTCTACACATTACAGAATGCCACCAGATGTGCATCGGAAACTACTACTGGTCTTCCAGGGAACGATCAAAGCGTAGGTTGTTTGAGACATTACTCCGGTGGAGGAAAGTGCGCATGGTGACTGTTGTATTCAGTCCCGATGCAATTTCTGTGTTTCATCAACACTCTGATAGGGTACAGATTACAGAATGCCACCAGATGTTCATCGGAAACTACCACTGGTCTTGCAGGGAAAGATCAAAGCGTAGCCTGTTAGAGACATTACTCCCATGGAGGAAAGTGCGCATGGTGACTGTTGTATTCAATCCCGATGCAATTACTGTGTTTCATCAACACTCTGATAGTCTGCACATTACAGAAGGACACCAGATGTGCATCGGAAACTAGTACTGGTCTGCCAGGGAACGATCAAAGCGTAGATTGTTTGAGACATTACTCCCGTGGAGGAAAGTGGGCATGGTGATTGTTGCATTCAATCCCGATGCAATTTCTGTGTTTGGTCAACACTCTGATAGTCCACAAATTACCGAATGCCTCCAGATGTTCATCGGAAACTACTACTGGTCTTCCAGGGAACGATCAAAGCGTAGACTGTTTGAGACCTTACTTTTATGGAGGAATGTGCGCATGGTGACTGTTGTATTCAATCCCATTGCAATATCTGTGTTTCATCAAAACTCTAATAGACCACAGATTACAGAATGCCACCAGATGTTCATCGGAAACTACTAATGGTCTTACAGGGAACGATCAAAGCATAGACTGTTTGAGAATTACTCCCATGGAGGAAAGGACACATGGTGACTGTTGTATTCAATCCCGATGCAATTTTTGTGTTTCATCCACACTCTGATAATCCACAGATTACAAAATGCCACCAGATGTGCATCGGAAACTACTACTGGTCTTCCAGGGAACGATCAAAGCGTAGATTGTTTGAGACAATACTCCCGTGGAGGAAAGTGCGCATGGTGACTGTTGTATTCAATCCCGATGCAATTTCTGTGTTTCATCAACACTCTGATACTCCACATATTACAGAATGCCTCCACATGTGCATCGGAAACTGCTACTGGTCTTCCAGGGAACGATGAAAGCGTAAACTCCTTGAAACATTACTGCCATGGAGGAAAGTGCGCATGGTGACTGTTGTATTCAATCCCGAGGCAATATCTGTGTTTCATCAACACTCTGGTAGTCCACAGATTACAGAATGCCTCCAGATGTGCAACTGAAACTACTACTGGTCTACCAGGGAACGATCAAAGCGTAGACTGTTTGAGACATTACTCCCATGGAGGAAACTGCGCATGGAGACTGTTGTATTCAATCCCGATGCAATTTCTGTGTTTCATCAACACTCTGGTAGTCCACATAGTACAGAATACCTCCAGATGTGCATCTGAAACTACTACTGGTCTTCCAGGAAACGATCAAAGCGGAGACTGTTAGAGACATTACACCCATGGGGGAGAGTGCGCATGGTGACTATTGTATTCAATCCCGAAGCATTTTCTGTGTATCATCAACACTCTGATAGTCCACAGATTACAGAATGCCTTCAGATGTTCATCGGAAACTACTACTGGTCTTCCAGGGAACGATCAAAGCGTAGACTGTTTGAGACATTACTCCCATGGAGGAAACTGCGCATGGAGACTGTTGTATTCAATCCCGATTCAATTTCTGTCTTTCATCAACACTCTGATTGTCCACAGAGTACAGAAAGCCTCCAGATTTGCATCGGAAACTACTACTGGTCTTCCAGGGAAAGATCAAAGCGAGGACTGTTTGAGACATTACTCCCATGGAGGAAAGTGCGCATTGTGACTGTTCTATTCAATCCAGATGCAATTACTGTGTTTCATCAACACTCTGATAGTCTACACATTACAGAATGCCACCAGATATGCATCGGAAACTACTACTGGTCTTCCAGGGAACGATCAAAGCGTAGATTGTTTGAGACATTACTCCCGTGGACGAAAGTGCGCATGGTGACTGTTGTATTCAATCATGATAGAATTTCTGTGTTTCGTCAACACTCTGATAGTCCACAAAATACAGAATGCCTCCAGATGTTCATCGAAACTACTACTGGTCTTCCAGGGAACGATCAAAGCGTAGACTGTTTGAGACCTTACTTTTATGGAGGAATGTGCGCATGGTGACTGTTGTATTCAATCCCGATGCAATATCTGTGTTTCATCAAAACTCTAATAGACCACAGATTACAGAATGCCTCGAGATGTGCATCGGAAACTACTACTGGTCTTAGTGGGAACGATCAAAGCATAGACTGTTTGAGACTTACTCCCATGGAGGAAAGTGCGCATGGTGACTGTTGTATTCAATCCCGATGCAATTTCTGTGTTTCATTAACACTCTGATAGGCCACAGATTACAGAATGCCACCAGATGTTCATCGGAAACTACTACTGGTCTCCCAGGGAAAGATCAAAGCGTAGACTGTTAGAGACATTACTCCCATGGAGGAAAGTGCGCATGGTGACTGTTGTATTCAATCCCGATGCAATTACTGTGTTTCATCAACGCTCTGATAGTCTGCACATTACAGAATGCCACCAGATGTGCATCGGAAGCTACTACTGGTCTGCCAGGGAACGATCAAAGCGTAGATTGTTTGAGACATTACTCCCGTGGAGGAAAGTGCGCATGGTGACTGTTGCATTCAATCCCGATGCAATTTCTGTGTTTCGTCAACACTCTGATAGTCCACAAATTACAGTATGCCTCCAGATGTTCATCGGAAACTACTACTGGTCTTCCAGGGAACGATCAAATCGTAGACTGTTTGAGGCTTCACTTTTATGGAGGAATGTGCGCATGGTGACTATTGTATTCAATCCCGATGCAATTTTTGTGTTTCATCAACACTCTGCTAATCCACAGATTACAGAATGGCACCAGATGTGCATCGGAATCTACTACTCGTCTTCCAGGGAACGATCAAAGCATAGATTGTTTGAGACATTAATCCCATGGAGGAAAGTGCGCATGGTGACTGTTGTATTCAATCCTGATGCAATTTCTGTGTTTCATCAACGCTCTGATACTCCACAGATTACAGAATGCCTCCACATGTGCATCGGAAACTGCTACTGGTCTTCCAGGGAACGATGAAAGCGTAAACTCTTTGAAACATTACTCCCATGGAGGAAAGTGCGCATGGTGACTGTTGTATTTAATCCCGAGGCAATTTCTGTGTTTCATCAACACTCTGGTAGTCCACAGATAACAGAATGCCTCCAGATGTGCAACTGAAACTACTACTGGTCTACCAGGGAACGATCAAAGCGTAGACTGTTTGAGACATTACTCCCATGGAGGAAACTGCGCATGGAGACTGTTGTATTAAATCCCGATGCAATTTCTGTGTTTCATCAACACTCTGATAGTCCACAGAGTACAGAAAGCCTCCAGATGTGCATCTGAAACTACTACTGGTCTTCCAGGGAACGATCAAAGCGGAGACTGTTAGAGACATTACTCCCATGGAGGAAAGTGCGCATGGTGACTGTTGTATTCAATCATGATATAATTTCTGTGTTTCGTCAACACTCTGATAGTCCACAAATTACAGAATGCCTCCAGATATTCATCGGAAACTACTACTGGTCTTCCAGGGAACGATCAAAGCGTAGACTGTTTGAGACCTTACTTTTATGGAGGAATGTGCGCATGGTGACTGTTGTATTCAATCCCGATGCCATTTCTGTGTTTCATCAACACTCTGATATTCCACAGATTACAGAATGCCTCCACATGTGCATCGGAAACTGCTACTGGTCTTCCAGTTAACGATGAAAGCGTAAACTCTTTGAAACATTACTGCCATGGAGGAAAGTGCGCATGGTGACTGTTGTATTTAATCCCCATGCAATTTCTGTGTATCATCAACACTCTGATAGTCCACAGATTTCAGAATGCCTTCAGATGTGCATCGGAAACTACTACTGGTCTTCCAGGGAACGATCAAAGCGTTGACTGTTTGAGACATTACTCCCATGGAGGAAAGTGCGCATGGTGTCTGTTGTATTCAATCCCGATGCAATATCTGTGTTTCATCAACACTCTGATGGTCCACAGAGAACAGAGAGCCTCCAGATGTGCATCGGAAACTACTACTGGTCTTCCAGGGAACGATCAAAGCGTAGACTGTTAGAGACATTACTCCCATGGAGGAAAGTGCGCATGGTGACTGTTGTATTTAATCCCGATGGAATTACTGTGTTTCATCAACACACTGATAGTCTACACAATTCAGAATGCCGCCAGATGTGCATCAGAAACTACTAGTGGTCTTCCAGGGAACGATCAAAGGGTAGACTGTTTGAGACATTACTCCCATGGTGGAAAGTGCGCCTGGTGACTGTTGTATTCAATCCCCATGCAATTTCTGTGTTTCATCAACACTCGGATAGTCCACAAATTACAGAATGCCTCCAGATGTGCATCGGAAACTACTACTGGTCTCCAGGGAAAGATCAAAGCGTAGACTGTCTGAGACATTACTCCCATGGAGGAAAGTGCGCATGGAGACTGTTGTATTCAATCCCGATGCAATTTCTGTGTTTCATCAACACTCTGATATGCCACAGAGTACAGAAAGCCTCCAGATGTGCATCGGAAACTACTACTGGTCTTCCAGGGAACGATCAAGGCGTAGACTGTTTGAGACATTACACCCATTGCGGAAAGTGCGCATGGTGACTATTGT
Organism: Schistocerca gregaria; assembly: GCF_023897955.1. Classification (NCBI taxonomy): domain Eukaryota; kingdom Metazoa; phylum Arthropoda; class Insecta; order Orthoptera; family Acrididae; genus Schistocerca; species Schistocerca gregaria. The sequence goes on from NW_026061710.1 coordinate 21,427,225, forward strand.
ATTCAATCCCGATGCAATTTCTGTGTTTCATCAACACTCTGATAGTCCACAGATTACAGAATGCCTTCAGATGTGCATCGGAAACTAGTACTGGTGTTCCAGGGAACGATCAAAGCGTGGACTGTTTGAGACATTACTCCCGTGGAGGAAAGTGCGCATGGTGACTGTTGTATTCAACCCCGATGCAATTTCTGTGTTTCGTCAACACTCTGATAGTCCACAAATTACAGAATGCCTCCAGATGTTCATCGGAAACTACTACTGGTCTTCCAGTGAACGATCAAGGCGTAGACTGTTTGAGACCTTACTTTTATGGAGGAATGTGCGCATGGTGACTGTTGTATTCAATCCCGATGCAATATCTGTGTTTCATCAACACTCTAATAGTCCACAGACTACAGAATGCCTCGAGATGTGCATCGGAAACTACTACTGGTCTTACAGGGAACGATCAAAGCATAGACTGTTTGAGAATTACTCCCATGGAGGAAAGTGCGCATGGTGAATGTTGTATTCAATCCCGATGCAATTTCTGTGTTTCATCAACACTCTGATAGGCCACAGATTACAGAATGCCACCAGATGTTCATCGGAAACTACTAATGGTCTTCCAGGGAAAGATCAAAGCGTAGACTGTTAGAGACAATACTCCCATGGAGGAAAGTGCGCATGGTGATTGTTGTATACAATCCCGATGCAATTACTGTGTTTCATCAACACTCTGATGGTCTACACATTACAGAATGCCACCAGATGTGCATCGGAAACTACTACTGGTCTTCCAGGGAACGATCAAAGCGTAGACTGTTTGAGACATTACTCCCATGGAGGAAACTGCGCATGGAGACTGTTGTATTAAATCCCGATGCAATTTCTGTGTTTCATCAACACTCTGATAGTCCACAGAGTACAGAAAGCCTCCAGATGTGCATCTGAAACTACTACTGGTCTTCCAGGGAACGATCAAAGCGGAGACTGTTAGAGACATTACTCCCATGGAGGAAAGTGCGCATGGTGACTGTTGTATTCAATCATGATATAATTTCTGTGTTTCGTCAACACTCTGATAGTCCACAAATTACAGAATGCCTCCAGATATTCATCGGAAACTACTACTGGTCTTCCAGGGAACGATCAAAGCGTAGACTGTTTGAGACCTTACTTTTATGGAGGAATGTGCGCATGGTGACTGTTGTATTCAATCCCGATACCATTACTGTGTTTCATCAACACTCTGATATTCCACAGATTACAGAATGCCTCCACATGTGCATCGGAAACTGCTACTGGTCTTCCAGTTAACGATGAAAGCGTAAACTCTTTGAAACATTACTGCCATGGAGGAAAGTGCGCGTCGTGACTGTTGTATTTAATCCCCATGCAATTTCTGTGTATCATCAACACTCTGATAGTCCACAGATTTCAGAATGCCTTCAGATGTGCATCGGAAACTACTACTGGTCTTCCAGGGAACGATAAAAGCGTTGACTGTTTGAGACATTACTCCCATGGAGGAAAGTGCGCATGGTGTCTGTTGTATTCAATCCCGATGCAATATCTGTGTTTCATCAACACTCTGATGGTCCACAGAGAACAGAGAGCCTCCAGATGTGCATCGGAAACTACTACTGGTCTTCCAGGGAACGATCAAAGCGTAGACTGTTAGAGACATTACTCCCATGGAGGAAAGTGCGCATGGTGACTGTTGTATTTAATCCCGATGGAATTACTGTGTTTCATCAACACACTGATAGTCTACACAATTCAGAATGCCGCCAGATGTGCATCAGAAACTACTAGTGGTCTTCCAGGGAACGATCAAAGGGTAGACTGTTTGAGACATTACTCCCATGGTGGAAAGTGCGCCTGGTGACTGTTGTATTCAATCCCCATGCAATTTCTGTGTTTCATCAACACTCGGATAGTCCACAAATTACAGAATGCCTCCAGATGTGCATCGGAAACTACTACTGGTCTCCAGGGAAAGATCAAAGCGTAGACTGTCTGAGACATTACTCCCATGGAGGAAAGTGCGCATGGAGACTGTTGTATTCAATCCCGATGCAATTTCTGTGTTTCATCAACACTCTGATATACCACAGACTACAGAATGCCTCGAGATGTGCATCGGAAACTACTACTGGTCTTACAGGGAACGATCAAAGCATAGACTGTTTGAGAATTACTCCCATGGAGGAAAGTGCGCATGGTGAATGTTGTATTCAATCCCGATGCAATTTCTGTGTTTCATCAACACTCTGATAGGCCACAGATTACAGAATGCCACCAGATGTTCATCGGAAACTACTAATGGTCTTCCAGGGAAAGATCAAAGCGTAGACTGTTAGAGACAATACTCCCATGGAGGAAAGTGCGCATGGTGATTGTTGTATACAATCCCGATGCAATTACTGTGTTTCATCAACACTCTGATGGTCTACACATTACAGAATGCCACCAGATGTGCATCGGAAACTACTACTGGTCTTCCAGGGAACGATCAAAGCGTAGATTGGTTGAGACATTACTTCCGTGGAGGAAAGTGCGCATGGTGACTGTTAATTTTAATCCCGATGCAATTTCTGTGTTTCGTCAACACTCTGATAGTCCAAAAATTACAGAATGCCTCCAGATGTTCATCGGAAACTACTACTGGTCATCCAGGGAACGATCAAGGCGTAGACAGTTTGAGAACTTACTTTTATGGAGGAATGTGCGCATGGTGACTGTTGTATTCAATCCCGATGCAATATCTGTGTTTCATCAACACTATAATAGTCCACAGATTACAGAATGCCTCGAGATGTGCATCGGGTAACTACTACTGGTCTTACAGGGAACGATAAAAGCATAGACTGTTTTAGAATTACTCCCAAGGAGGAATGTGCGCATGGTGACTGTTGTATTCAAACCCGATGCAATATCTGTGTTTCATCAACACTCTGATACTCCACAGATTACAGAATGCCTCCACATGTGCATCGGAAACTACTACTGGTCTTCCAGGGAAAGATCAAAGCGTAGACTGTCTGAGACATTACTCCCATGACGGAAAGTGCGCATAGTGACTATTGTATTCAATCGCGATGCAATTTCTGTGTTTCATCAACACTCTGATAGTCCACAGATTACAGAATGCCTTCAGATGTGCATCGGAAACTACTACTGGTCTTACAGGGAACGATCAAAGCGTAGACTGTTTGAGAATTACTCCCATGGAGGAAAGTGCGCATGGAGACTGTGGTATTCAATTCCGATGCAATTTCTTTGTTTCATCAACACTCGGATAGTCCACAGAGTACAGAGAGCCTCCAGATGTGAATCGGAAACTACTACTGATGTTCCAGGGAACGATCAAATCGTAGACTGTTAGAGACATTACTCCCAAAGAGGAAAGTGCGCATGTTGGCTGTTGTATTCAATCCCGATGCAATATCTGTGTTTCATGAACACTCTTATAGTCCACAAATTATAGAATGCCTCCAGATGTTCATCGGAAACTACTACTGGTTTTCCAGGGAAAGATCAAAGCATAGACTGTTTGACAATTACTCCCTTTGGAGGAAAGTGCGCATGGTGACTGTTGTATTCAATCCCGATGCAATATCTGTGATTCATCAACACTCTGATAGTCCATAAATTACAGAATGCCTCCAGATGTTCATCGGAAACTACTACTGGTCTTCCAGGGAACGATCAAAGCGTAGACTGTTTGAGACATTACTTTTATGGAGGAATGTGCATATGGTGACTTTTTAGTATTCAATCCCGATGCAATTTCTGTGTTTCATCAACACTCTGATACTCCACAGATTACAGAATGCCACCAGATGTGCATCAGAAACTACTACTGGTCTTCCAGGGAACGATCAAATCGTAGATAGCTTGTGACATAACTCCCGTGGAGGAAAGTGCGCATGGTAACTGTTGTATTCAATCCCGATGCAATTTCTGTGTTTTTCGTCAACACTCTGATAGTCCACATATTACAGAATGCCTCCAGATGTTCATCGGAAACTACTACTGGTCTTCCAGGGGACGATCAAAGCGTAGACTGTTTGAGAACTTACTTTTATGGAGGAATGTGCGCATGGTGACTGTTGTATTAAATCCCGATGCAATTTCTGTGTTTCATCAACACTCTAATAGTCCACAGATTACAGAATGCCTCGAGATATGCATCGGAAACTACTACTGGTCTTACGGGGAACGATCAAAGCATAGACTGTTTGAGACATTACTACCGTGGATTAAAGTGCGCATGGTGACTTTTGTATTCAGTCCCGATGCAATTTCTGTGTTTCATCAACACTCTGATAGTCCATAGATTACAGAATGCCTCCAGATGTTCATCGGAAATACTACTGGTCATCCAGGGAACTATCAAAGCGTAGACTAATTGAGACATTACTTTTATGGAGGAATGTGCGCATGGTGACTGTTGTATTCAATCCCGATGCAATTTCTGTGTTTCATCAACACTCTGATAGTCCTCAGATTACAGAATGCCTCCAGATGTGCATCGGAAACTACTACTGGTCTTCCAGGGAACGATCAAAGCGTAGACTGTTTGGGACATACCTCCCGTGGAGGAAAGTGCGCATGGTGACTGTTGTATTCAATCCCGATGCAATTTCTGTGTTTCATCAACACTCTGATAGTCCTCAGATTACAGAATGCCTCCAGATGTGCATCGGAAACTACTACTGGTCTTCCAGGGAACGATCAAAGCGTAGACTGTTTGGGACATACCTCCCGTGGAGGAAAGTGCGCATGGTGACTGTTGTATTCAATCCCGATGCAATTTCTGTGTTTCATCAACACTCTGATAGTCCACAGATTACACAATGCCACCAGATGTGCATCGGAAAGAACTACTGGTCTTACAGGGAACGATCAAAGCGTAGACTGTTTGAGACATTACTCCCATGGAGGAAAGTGATGATGGTGACTGTTGTATTCAATCCCGATGCAATTACTGTGTTTCATCAACACTCTGATAGTCCACAAATTACAGAATGCCTCCAGATGTTCATCGGAAACAACTACTGGTCTTTCAGGGAACGATCAAAGCGTAGACTCTTTCAGACATTACTCCCATGGAGGAAAGTACGGTTGGTGACTGTCGTATTCAATCCCGATGCAATTTCTGTGTTTCATCAACACTCTGATAGTCCACAGATTACAGAATGATACCGGATGTGCATCGGAAACTACTACTGGTCTTCCAGGGAGCGATCAAAGCGTAGACTGTTTGAGACATTACTCCCATGGAGGAAAGTGATGATGGTGACTGTTGTATTCAATCCCGATGCAATTACTGTGTTTCATCAACACTCTGATAGTCCACAAATTACAGAATGCCTCCAGATGTTCATCGGAAACTACTACTGGTCTTCCAGGGAACGATCAAAGCGTTGAGTATTTGAGACAATACTCCCATGGAGGAAAGTGCGCATGGTGACTATTGTATTCAATCCCGATGCAATTTCTGTGTTTCATCAACACTCTGATAGTCCACAGAGTTCAGAAAGCCTCCAGATGTGCATCGGAAACTACTACTGGTCTTCCAGGGAACGATCAAATCGTAGACTGTTTGACACATATCTCCCGTGGAGGAAAGTGCGCATGGTAACTGTTGTATTCAATCCCGATGCAATTTCTGTGTTTCATCAACACTCTGATAGTCCACATATTACAGAATGCCACCAGATGTTCATCGGAAACTACTATAGGTCTTCCAGGGAACGATCAAAGCGTAGACTGTTTCAGACATTACTTTTATGGAGGAATGTGCGCATGGTGACTGTTGTATTCAATCCCGATGCAATTTCTGTGTTTTGCAAACACTCTGATAGTCCTGAGATTACAGAATGTCTACATATGTGCATCGGAAACTACTACTGGTCTTCCAGGGAACGATCAAAGCGTAGACTGTTTGAGAATTACTCCCATGAAGGAAATTGCGCATCGTGACTGTTGTATTCGATCCCGATGCAATTACTGTGTTTCATCAACACTCTGATAGTCCACAAATTACAGAATGCCTCCAGATGTTCATCGGAAACTACTACTGGTCTTCCAGGGAACGATCAAAGCGTTGAGTATTTGAGACAATACTCCCATGGAGGAAAGTGCGCATGTTGACTGTTGTATTCAATCCCGATGGAATTACTGTGTTTCATCAACACTCTGATAGTCTACACATTACAGAAGGCCACCAGATGTGCATCAGAAACTACTACTGGTCTTCCAGGGAACGATCAAATCGTAGATAGCCTGAGACATAACTCCCGTGGATTAAAGTGCGCATGGTGACTGTTGTATTCAATCCCGATGCAATTTCTGTGTTTTTCGTCAACACTCTGATAGTCCACATATTACAGAATGTCTCGAGATGTTCATCGGAAACTACTATTGGTCTTACAGGGAACGATCAAAGCATAGACTGTTAGAGAATTCCTCCCATGGAGGAAAGTGCGCATGGTGACTGTTGTATTCAATCCCGATGCAATTACTGTGTTTCTTCAACACTCTGATAGGCCACAGATTACAGAATGCCTCGAGATGTGCATCGGAAACTACTACTGGTCTTACAGGGAACGATCAAAGCATAGACTGTTAGAGAATTCCTCCCATGGAGGAAAGTGCGCATGGTGACTGTTGTATTCAATCCCGATACAATTTCTGTGTTTCTTCAACACTCTGATAGGCCACAGATTACAGAATGCCACCAGATGTTCATCGGAAACTACTACTGGTCTTCCAGGGAACGATCAAAGCGTAGACTGTTTGAGACATTACTACCGTGGAGGCAAGTGCGCATGGTGACTGTTGTATTCAGTCCCGATGCAATTTCTGTGTTTCATCAACACTCTGACAGTCCATAGATTACAGAATGCCTCCAGATGTTCATCGGAAACTACTACTGGTCATCCAGGGAACTATCAAAGCGTAGACTAATTGAGACATTACTTTTATGGAGAAATGTGCGCATGGTGACTGTTGTATTCAATCCCGATGCAATTTCTGTGTTTCATCAACACTCTGATAGTCCACAGCTTCCACAATGCCACCAGATGTGCATCGGAAACTACTACTGGTCATCCAGGGAACGATCAAAGCGTAGACTGTTTGAGACATACCTCCCGTGGAGGGAAGTGCGCATGGTGACTGTTGTATTCAATCCCGATGCAATTTCTGTGTTTCATCAACACTGTGGTAGTCCAATGATTACAGAATGCCGCCAGATGTTCATCGGAAACTACTACTGGTCTTCCAGGGAACGATCAAAGCGTAAACTCCTTGAGACATTACTCCCATGGAGGAAAGTGCGCATGGTGACTGTTGTATACAATCCATGCATTTTCTGTGTTTCATCAACACTCTGATAGTCCACAGAGTACAGAATGCCACGAGATGTGCATCGGAAACTACTACTGGTCTTCCAGGTAACGATCAAAGCGTAGACTGTTAGACACATTACTCCCATGGAGGAAAGTGCGCATGGTGACTGTTGTATTTAATCCCGATGCAATTAATGTGTTTCATCAACACTCTGATAGTCCACAGATTACAGAATTTCTTCAGATGTGCATCAATAACTACTACTGGTCTTCCAGGGAACGATCAAAGCGTAGGCTGTTTTAGATATTACTCCCATGGAGGATAGTGCGCATGGTGACTGTGGTATTTAATCCCGATGCAATTTCTGTGTTTCATCAACATTCTGATAGTCCACAGAGTACAGAAAGCCTCCAGATGTGCATCGGAAACTACTACTGGTCTTCCAGGGAAAGATCAAAGCGTAGACTGTTTGAGACATTACTACCGTGGAGGAAAGTGCGCATGGTGACTGTTGTATTCAGTCCCGATGCAATTTCTGTGTTTCATCAACACTCTGATAGTCCATAGATTACAGAATGCCTCCAGATGTTCATCGGAAACTACTACTGGTCTTCCAGGGAACGTTCAAAGCGTAGACTATTTGAGACAATTCTTTTATGGAGGAATGTGCGCAAGGTGACTGTAGTATTCAATCCCGATGCAATTTCTGTGTTTCATCAACACTCTGATAGTCCTCAGATTACAGAATGCCTCCAGATGTGCATCGGAAACTACACCTGGTCTTCCAGGGAACGATCAAAGCGTAAACTGTTAGAGACATTACTCCCATGGAGTAAAGTGCGCATGGAGACTGTTGCACTCAAACCTGATGCAATTACTGTGTTTCATCAACACACTGATAGTCCACAGATTACAAAATTTCTCCAGATGTGCATCAATAACTACTACTGGTCTTCCAGGGAACGATCGAAGCGTAGGCTGGTTTATATATTACTCGCATCTAGGATATGCGCATGGTGACTGTTGTATTCAATCCCGATGCGATTTCTGTCTTTCATCAACACTCTAATAGTCCACAGATTACAGAATGCCTCCAGATCTGCATCTGAAACTAATACTGGTCTTCCAGGGAACGACTAAAGCGTAGACTGTTTGAGACATTTCTCCCATGGCGGAAAGTGCGCATGGTGACTGTTGTATTTAATCCCGATGCAATTTCTGTGTTTCATCAACACTCTGATAGTCCACAGAGAACAGAAAGCCTCCAGATGTGCATCGGAAACTACTACTGCTCTTCCAGGGAACGATCAAAGCGTAGACTGTTAGAGACATTACTCACATGGAGGAATGTGCGCATGTTGACTGTTGTATTCAATCCCGATGGAATTACTGTGTTTCATCAACACTCTGATAGTCTACACATTACAGAATGCCACCAGATGTGCATCAGAAACTACTACTGGTCTTCCAGGGAACGATCAAATCGTAGATAGCTTGAGACATAACTCCCGTGGAGGAAAGTGCGCATGGTGACTGTTTTATTCAATCCCGATGCAATTTCTGTGTTTTTCGTCAACACTCTGATTGTCCACATATTACAGAATGCCTCCAGATGTTCATCGGAAACTACTACTGTTCTTCCAGGGAACGATCAAAGCGTAGACTGTTTGAGACATTACTACCGTGGAGGCAAGTGCGCATGGTGACTGTTGTATTCAGTCCCGATGCAATTTCTGTGTTTCATCAACACTCTGATAGTCCATAGATTACAGAATGCCTCCAGATGTTCATCGGAAACTACTACTGGTCATCCAGGGAACTATCAAAGCGTAGACTAATTGAGACATTACTTTTATGGAGAAATGTGCGCATGGTGACTGTTGTATTCAATCCCGATGCAATTTCTGTGTTTCATCAACACTCTGATAGTCCACAGATTACACAATGCCACCAGATGTGCATCGGAAACTACTACTGGTGTTCCAGGGAACGATCAAAGCGTAGACTGTTTGAGACATACCTCCCGTGGAGGAAAGTGCGCATGGTGACCGTTGTATTCAATCCCGGTGCAATTTCTGTGTTTCATCAACACTGTGGTAGTCCAATGATTACAGAATGCCGCCAGATGTTCATCGGGAACTACTACTGGTCTTCCAGGGAACGATCAAAGCGTAAACTCCTTGAGACATTACTCCCATGGAGGAAAGTGCGCATGGTGACTGTTGTATACAATCCATGCATTTTCTGTGTTTCATCAACACTCTGATAGTCCACAGATTACAGAATGCCACGAGATGTGCATCGGAAACTACTACTGGTCTTCCAGGGAACGATCAAAGCAGAGACTCTTTCAGACATTACTCCCATGGAGGAAAGTGCGGATGGTGATTGTCGTATTCAATCCCGATGCAATTTCTGTGTTTCATCAACACTCTGATAGTCCACAGATTACAGAATGATACCGGATGTGCATCGGAAACTACTACTGGTCTTCCAGGGAGCGATCAAAGCGTAGACTGTTTGAGACATTACTCCCATGGAGGAAAGTGCGCATGGTGACTGTTGTATTCAATCCCGATGCAATTACTGTGTTTCATCAACACTCTGATAGTCCACAAATTACAGAATGCCTCCAGATGTTCATCGGAAACTACTACTGGTCTTCCAGGGAACGATCAAAGCGTAGACTGATTGAGACATTACTCCCATGGAGGAAACTGCGCATGGAGACTGTTGTATTAAATCCCGATGCAATTTCTGTGTTTCATCAACTCTCTGATAGTCCACAGAGTACAGAAGGCCTCCAGATGTGCATCGGAAACTACTACTGTTCTTCCAGGTAACGATCAAAGCGTAGACTGTTAGACACATTACTCCCATGGAGGAAAGTGCGCATGGTGACTGTTGTATTCAATCCCGATGCAATTACTGTGTTTCATCAACACTCTGATAGTCCACAGATTACAGAATTTCTTCAGATGTGCATCAATAACTACTACTGGTCTTCCAGGGAACGATCAAAGCGTAGACCGTTTGAGACATTACTACCGTGGAGGAAAGTGCGCATGGTGACTGTTGTATTCAGTCCCGATGCAATTTCTGTGTTTCATCAACACTCTGATAGTCCATAGATTACAGAATGCCTCCAGATGTTCATCGGAAACTACTACTGGTCTTCCAGGGAACGTTCAAAGCGTAGACTATTTGAGACAATTCTTTTATGGAGGAATGTGCGCAAGGTGACTGTTGTATTCAATCCCGATGCAATTTCTGTGTTTCATCAACACTCTGATAGTCCTCAGATTACAGAATGCCTCCAGATGTGCATCGGAAACTACTACTGGTCTTCCAGGGAACGTTCAAAGCGTAGACTATTTGAGACAATTCTTTTATGGAGGAATGTGCGCAAGGTGACTGTTGTATTCAATCCCGATGCAATTTCTGTGTTTCATCAACACTCTGATAGTCCTCAGATTACAGAATGCCTCCAGATGTGCATCGGAAACTACACCTGGTCTTCCAGGGAACGATCAAAGCGTAGACTGTTAGAGACATTACTCCCATGGAGTAAAGTGCGCATGGAGGCTGTTGTACTCAAACCTGATGCAATTACTGTGTTTCATCAACACACTGATAGTCCACAGATTGCAGAATTTCTCCAGATGTGCATCAATAACTACTACTGGTCTTCCAGGGAACGATCGAAGCGTAGGCTGTTTTAGATATTACTCCGATGGAGGACAGTGCGCATGGTGACTGTGGTATTTAATCCCGATGCAATTTCTGTGTTTCATCAACATTCTGATAGTCCACAGAGTACAGAAAGCCTCCAGATGTGCATCGGAAACTACTACTGGTCTTCCAGGGAAAGATCAAAGCGTAGACCGTTTGAGACATTACTACCGTGGAGGAAAGTGCGCATGGTGACTGTTGTATTCAGTCCCGATGCAATTTCTGTGTTTCATCAACACTCTGATAGTCCATAGATTACAGAATGCCTCCAGATGTTCATCGGAAACTACTACTGGTCTTCCAGGGAACGTTCAAAGCGTAGACTATTTGAGACAATTCTTTTATGGAGGAATGTGCGCAAGGTGACTGTTGTATTCAATCCCGATGCAATTTCTGTGTTTCATCAACACTCTGATAGTCCTCAGATTACAGAATGCCTCCAGATGTGCATCGGAAACTACACCTGGTCTTCCAGGGAACGATCAAAGCGTAGACTGTTAGAGACATTACTCCCATGGAGTAAAGTGCGCATGGAGGCTGTTGTACTCAAACCTGATGCAATTACTGTGTTTCATCAACACACTGATAGTCCACAGATTACAGAATTTCTCCAGATGTGCATCAATAACTACTACTGGTCTTCCAGGGAACGATCGAAGCGTAGGCTGGTTTATATATTACTCGCATCTAGGATATGCGCATGGTGACCGTTGTATTCAATCCCGATGCGATTTCTGTCTTTCATCAACACTCTAATAGTCCACAGATTTCAGAATGCCTCCAGATCTGCATCTGAAACTAATACTGGTCTTCCAGGGAACGATTAAAGCGTAGACTGTTTGAGACATTTCTCCCATGGCGGAAAGTGCGCATGGTGACTGTTGTATTTAATCCCGATGCAATTTCTGTGTTTCATCAACACTCTGATAGTCCACAGAGAACAGAAAGCCTCCAGATGTGCATCGGAAACTACTACTGGTCTTCCAGGGAACGATCAAAGCGTAGACTGTTAGAGACATTACTCCCATGGAGGAATGTGCGCATGTTGACTGTTGTATTCAATCCCGATGGAATTACTGTGTTTCATCAACACTCTGATAGTCTACACATTACAGAATGCCACCAGATGTGCATCAGAAACTACTACTGGTCTTCCAGGGAACGATCAAATCGTAGATAGATTGAGACATAACTCCCGTGGAGGAAAGTGCGCATGGTGACTGTTTTATTCAATCCCGATGCAATTTCTGTGTTTTTCGTCAACACTCTGATTGTCCACAGATTACAGAATGCCTCCAGATGTTCATCGGAAACTACTACTGGTCTTACAGGGAACGATGAAAGCATAGACTGTTTGAGAATTACTCCCATGGAGGAAAGTGCGCATGGTGACTGTTGTATTCAATCCCGATGCAATTTCTGTGTTTCTTCAACACTCAGATAGGCCACAGATTACAGAATGCCACCAGATGATCATCGGAAACTAGTACTGGTCTTCCAGGGAACGATCAAAGCGTAGACTGTTCGAGACATTACTACCGTGGGGGAAAGTGCGCATGGTGACTTTTGTATTCAGTCCCGATGCAATTTCTGTGTTTCATCAACACTCTGATAGTCCATAGATTACAGAATGCCTCCAGATGTTCATCGGAAACTACTACTGCTCATCCAGGGAACTATCAAAGCGTAGACTAATTGAGACATTACTTTTATGGAGGAATGTGCGCATGGTGACTGTTGTATTCAATCCCGATGCAATTTCTGTGTTTCATCAACACTCTGATAGTCCTCAGATTACAGAATGCCTCCAGACGTGCATCGGAAACTACTACTGGTCTTCCAGGGAACGATCAAAGCGTAGACTGTTTGAGACATACCTCCCGTGGAGGAAAGTGCGCATGGTGACTGTTGTATTCCATCCCGATGCAATTTCTGTGTTTCATCAACACTCTGATAGTCCACAGATTACACAATGCCAAGAGATGTGCATCGGAAAGAATTACTGGTCTTTCAGGGAACGATCAAAGCGTAGACTGCTTGAGACATACCTCCCGTGGAGGAAAGTGCGCATGGTGACTGTTGTATTCAATCCCGATGCAATTTCTGTGTTTCATCAACACTCTGATAGTCCACATATTACAGAATGCCACCAGATGTTCATCGGAAACTACTATTGGTCTTCCAGGGAACGATCAAAGCGTAGACTGTTTGAGACATTACTTTTATGGAGGAATGTGCGCATGGTGACTGTTGTATTCAATCCCGATGCAATTTCTGTGTTTCGCAAACACTCTGATAGTCCTGAGATTACAGAATGTCTACAGATGTGGATCGGAAACTACTACTGGTCTTCCAGGGAACGATCAAAGCGTAGACTGTTTGAGAATTACTCCCATGAAGGAAATTGCGCATCGTGACTGTTGTATTTAATCCCGATGCAATTACTGTGTTTCATCAACACTCTGATAGTCCACAAATTACAGAATGCCTCGAGATGTGCATCGGAAACTACTACTGGTCTTACAGGGAACGATCAAAGCATAGACTGTTAGAGAATTCCTCCCATAGAGGAAAGTGCGCATGGTGACTGTTGTATTCAATCCCGATGCAATTTCTGTGTTTCTTCAACACTCTGATAGGCCACAGATTACAGAATGCCACCAGATGTTCATCGGAAACTACTACTGGTCTTCCAGGGAACGATCAAAGCGTAGACTGTTTGAGACATTACTACCGTGGAGGAAAGTGCGCATGGTGACTGTTGTATTCAATCCCGATGAAATTACTGTGTTTCATCAACACTCTGATAGTCCACAGATTACAGAATGATACCGGATGTGCATCGGAAACTACTACTGGTCTTCCAGGGAGCGATCAAAGCGTAGACTGTTTGAGACATTACTCCCATGGAGGAAAGTGCGCATGGTGACTGTTGTATTCAATCCCGATGAAATTACTGTGTTTCATCAACACTCTGATAGTCCACAAATTACAGAATGCCTCCAGATGTTCATCGGAAACTACTACTGGTCTTCCAGGGAACGATCAAAGCGTTGAGTATTTGAGACAATACTCCCATGGAGGAAAGTGCGCATGGTGACTATTGTATTCAATCCCGATGCAATTTCTGTGTTTCATCTACACTCTGATAGTCCACAGAGTACAGAAAGCCTCCAGATGTGCATCGGAAACTACTACTGGTCTTCCAGGAACGATCAAATCGTAGACTGTTTGAGACATATCTCCCGTGGAGGAAAGTGCGCATGGAGACTGTTGTATTCAATCCCGATGCAATTTCTGTGTTTCATCAACACTCTGATAGTCCACATACTACAGAATGCCACCAGATGTTCATCGGAAACTACTATTGGTCTTCCAGGGAACGATCAAAGCGTAGACTGTTTGAGACACTACTTTTATGGAGGAATGTGCGCATGGTGACTGTTGTATTCAATCCCGATGCAATTTCTGTGTTTCGCAAACACTCTGATAGTCCTGAGATTACAGAATGCCTACAGATGTGCATCGGAAACTACTACTGGTCTTCCAGGGAACGATCAAAGCGTAGACTGTTTGAGAATTACTCCCATGAAGAAAATTTTGCATTGTGACTGTTGTATTCGATCCCGATGCAATTACTGTGTTTCATCAACACTCTGATTGTCCACAAATTACAGAATGCCTCCAGATGTTCATCGGAAACTACTACTGGTCTTCCAGGGAACGATCAAAGCGTTGAGTATTTGAGACAATACTCCCATGGAGGAAAGTGCGCATGGTGACTGTTGTATTCAATCCCGATGTAATTACTGTGTTTCATCAACACTCTGATAGTCTACACATTACAGAATGCCACCAGATGCGCATCAGAAACTACTATTGGTCTTCCAGGGAACGATCAAATCGTAGATAGTTTGAGACATCACTCCTGTGGAGGAAAGTGCGCATGGTGACTGTTGTATTCAATCCCGAAGCAATTTCTGTGTTTTTCGTCAACACTCTAATAGTCCACATATTACAGAATGCCTCGAGATGTTCATCAGAAACTACTATTGGTCTTACAGGGAACGATCAAAGCATAGACTGTTAGAGAATTCCTCCCATTTAGGAAAGTGCGCATGGTGACTGTTGTATTCAATCCCGATGCAATTACTGTGTTTCTTCAACACTCTGATAGGCCACAGATTACAGAATGCCTCGAGATGTGCATCGGAAACTACTACTGGTCTTACAGGGAACGATCAAACCATAGACTGTTAGAGAATTCCTCCCATGGAGGAAAGTGCGCATGGTGACTGTTGTATTCAATCCCGATGCAATTTCTGTGTTTCTTCAACACTCTGATAGGCCACAGATTACAGAATGCCACCAGATGTTCATCGGAAACTACTACTGGTCTTCCAGGAACGATCAAAGCGTAGACTTATTGAGACATTACTTTTATGGAGGAATGTGCGCATGGTGACTGTTGTATTCAATCCCGATGCAATTTCTGTGTTTCATCAACACTCTGATAGTCCACAGATTACAGAATGCCACGAGATGTGCATCGGAAACTACTACTGGTCTTCCAGGGAACGATCAAAGCAGAGACCATTTCAGACATTACTCCCATGGAGGAAAGTGCGGATGGTGACTGTCGTATTCAATCCCGATGCAATTTCTGTGTTTCATCAACACTCTGATAGTCCACAGATTACACAATGCCACCAGATGTGCATCGGAAACTACTACTGGTCTTCCAGGGAACGATCAAAGCATAGACTGTTTGAGACATACCTCCCGTGGAGGAAAGTGCGCATGGTGACCGTTGTATTCAATCCATGCATTTTCTGTGTTTCATCAACACTCTGATAGTCCTGAGATTACAGAATGCCTACAGATGTGCATCGGAAACTACTACTGGTCTTCCAGGGAACGATCAAAGCGTAGACTGTTTGAGAATTACTCCCATGAAGGAAATCGCGCATCGTGACTGTTGTATTCGATCCCGATGCAATTACTGTGTTTCATCAACACTCTGATTGTCCACAAATTACAGAATGCCTCCAGATGTTCATCGGAAACTACCACTGGTCTTCCAGGGAACGACCAAAGCGTTGAGCATTTGAGACAATACTCCCATGGAGGAAAGTGCGCATGTTGACTGTTGTATTCAATCCCGATGGAATTACTGTGTTTCATCAACACTCTGATAGTCTACACATTACAGAATGCCACCAGATGTGCATCAGAAACTACTATTGGTCTTCCAGGGAACGATCAAATCGTAGATAGCTTGAGAGATCACTCCCGTGGAGGAAAGTGCGCATGGTGACTGTTGTATTCAATCCCGAAGCAATTTCTGTGTTTTTCGTCAACACTCTGATAGTCCACATATTACAGAATGCCTCGAGATGTTCATCGGAAACTACTATTGGTCTTACAGGGAACGATCAAAGCATAGACTGTTAGAGAATTCCTCCCATTTAGGAAAGTGCGCATGGTGACTGTTGTATTCAATCCCGATGCAATTTCTGTGTTTCTTCAACACTCTGATAGGCCACAGATTACAGAATGCCTCCAGATGTTCATCGGAAACTACTACTGGTCATCCAGGGAACTATCAAAGCGTAGACTAATTGAGACATTACTTTTATGGAGGAATGTGCGCATGGTGACTGTTGTATTCAATCCCGATGCAATTTCTGTGTTTCATCAACACTCTGATAGTCCTCAGATTACAGAATGCCTCCAAATGTGCATCGGAAACTACTACTGGTCTTCCAGGGAACGATCAAAGCGTAGACTGTTAGAGACATACCTCCCGTGTAGGAAAGTGCGCATGGTGACTGTAGTATTCAATCCCAATGCTATTTCTGTGTTTCATCAACACTCTGATAGTCCACAGATTACACAATGCCACCAGATGTGCATCGGAAACTACTACTGGTCTTCCAGGGAACGATCAAAGCGTAGACTGTTTGAGACATACCTCCCGTGGAGGAAAGTGCGCATGGTGACCGTTGTATTCAATCCCGGTGCAATTTCTGTGTTTCTTCAACACTCTGATAGGCCACAGATTACAGAATGCCTCGAGATGTGCATCGGAAACTACTACTGGTCTTACAGGGAACGATCAAACCATAGACAGTTAGAGAATTCCTCCCATGGAGGAAAGTGCGCATGGTGACTGTTGTATTCAATCCCGATGCAATTTCTGTGTTTCTTCAACACTCTGATAGTTCATAGATTACAGAATGCCTCCAGATGTTCATCGGAAACTACTACTGGTCATCCAGGGAACTATCAAAGCGTAGACTAATTGAGACATTACTTTTATGGAGAAATGTGCGCATGGTGACTGTTGTATTCAATCCCGATGCAATTTCTGTGTTTCATCAACACTGTGGTAGTCCAATGATTACAGAATGCCTCCAGATGTGCATCGGAAACTACTACTGGTCTTCCAGGGAACGATCAAAGCGTAGACTGTTAGAGACATACCTCCCGTGTAGGAAAGTGCGCATGGTGACTGTAGTATTCAATCCCGATGCAATTTCTGTGTTTCATCAACACTCTGATAGTCCACAGATTACACAATGCCACCAGATGTGCATCGGAAACTACTACTGGTCTTCCAGGGAACGATCAAAGCGTAGACTGTTTGAGACATACCACCCGTGGAGGAAAGTGCGCATGGTGACCGTTGTATTCAATCCCGGTGCAATTTCTGTGTTTCATCAACACTGTGGTAGTCCAATGATTACAGAATGCCGCCAGATGTTCATCGGAAACTACTACTGGTCTTCCAGGGAACGATCAAAGCGTAAACTCCTTGAGACATTACTCCCATGGAGGAAAGTGCGCATGGTGACTGTTGTATTCAATCCATGCATTTTCTGTGTTTCATCAACACTCTGATAGTCCACAGATTACAGAATGCCACGAGATGTGCATCGGAAACTACTACTGGTCTTCCAGGGAACGATCAAAGCAGAGACTGTTTCAGACATTACTCCCATGGAGGAAAGTGCGGATGGTGACTGTCGTATTCAATCCCGATGCAATTTCTGTGTTTCATCAACACTCTGATAGTCCACAGATTACACAATGCCACCAGAAGTGCATCGGAAACTACTACTGGTCTTCCAGGGAACGATCAAAGCGTAGACTGTTTGAGACATTACTCCCATGGAGGAAAGTGCGCATGGTGACTGTTGTATTCAATCCCGATGCAATTACTGTGTTTCATCAACACTCTGATAGTCCACAAATTACAGAATGCCTCCAGATGTTCATCGGAAACTACTACTGGTCTTCCAGGGAACGATCAAAGCGTTGAGTATTTGAGACAATACTCCCATGGAGGGAAGTGCGCATGGTGACTATTGTATTCAATCCCGATGCAATTTCTGTGTTTTATCTACACTCTGATAGTCCACAGAGTACAGAATGCCTCCAGATGTGCATCGGAAACTACTACTGGTCTTCCAGGGAACGATCAAATCGTAGACTGTTTGAGACATACCTCCCGTGGAGGAAAGTGCGCATGGTGACTGTTGTATTCAATCCCGATGCAATTTCTGTGTTTCATCAACACTCTGATAGTCCACAAATTACAGAATGCCACCAGATGTTCATCGGAAACTACTACTGGTCTTCCAGGGAACGATCAAAGCGTAGACTGTTTGAGACATTACTTTTATGGAGGAATGTGCGCATGGTGACTGTTGTATTCAATCCCGATGCAATTTCTGTGTTTCGCAAACACTCTGATAGTCCTGAGATTACAGAATGCCTCCAGATGTGCATCGGAAACTACTACTGGTCTTCCAGGGAACGATCAGAGCGTAGACTGTTTGAGAATTACTCCCATGAAGGAAATTGCGCATCGTGACTGTTGTATTCAATCCCGATGCAATTTCTGTGTTTCATCAACACTCTGATAGTCCACAGATTACAGAATGCTTTCAGAGGTGCATCGGAAACTACTACTGGTCTTCCAGGGAACGATCAAAGCGTAGACTGTTTGAGATATTACTCCCATGGAGGAAAGTGCGTATGGTGACTGTTGTATTCAATCGCGATGCAATTTCTGTGTTTCATCAACACTCTGATAGTCCACAGATTACAGAATGCCTCCAGAAGTGCATCGGAAACTACTACTGGTCTTCCAGGGAACGATCAAAGCGTAAACTCCCTGAGACATTACTCCCATGGAGGAAAGTGCGCATGGTGACTGTTGTATTCAATCCATGCATTTTCTGTGTTTCATCAACACTCTGATAGTCCACAGATTACAGAATGCCACGAGATGTGCATCGGAAACTACTAATGGTCTTCCAGGGAACGATCAAAGCAGAGACTCTTTCAGACATTACTCCCATGGAGGAAAGTGCGGATGGTGACTGTCGTATTCAATCCCGATGCAATTTCTGTGTTTCATCAACACTCTGATAGTCCACAGATTACAGAATGATACCGGATGTGCATCGGAAACTACTACTGGTATTCCAGGGAGCGATCAAAGCGTAGACTGTTTGAGACATTACTCCCATGGAGGAAAGTGCGCATGGTGACTGTTGTATTCAATCCCGATGCAATATCTGTGTTTCATCAACACTCTGATAGTCCACATATTACAGAATGCCACCAGATGTTCATCGGAAACTACTATTGGTCTTAAAGGGAACGATCAAAGCGTAGACGGTTTGAGACACTACTTTTATGGAGGAATGTGCGCATGGTGACTGTTGTATTCAATCCCGATGCAATTTCTGTGTTTCGCAAACACTCTGATAGTCCTGAGATTACAGAATGCCTACAGATGTGCATCGGAAACTACTACTGGTCTTCCAGGGAACGATCAAAGCGTAGACTGTTTGAGAATTACTCCCATGAAGGAATTTGCGCATCGTGACTGTTGTATTCGATCCCGATGCAATTACTGTGTTTCATCAACACTCTGATTGTCCACAAATTACAGAATGCCTCCAGATGTTCATCGGAAACTACTACTGGTCTTCCAGGGAACGATCAAAGCGTTGAGTATTTGAGACAATACTCCCATGGAGAAAAGTGCGCATGTTGACTGTTGTATACAATCCCGATGGAATTACTGTGTTTCATCAACATTCTGATAGTCTACACATTACAGAATGCCACCAGATGTGCATCAGAAACTACTATTGGTCTTCCAGGGAACGATCAAATCGTAGATAGCTTGAGACATCACTCCCGTGGAGGAAAGTGCGCATGGTGACCGTTGTATTCAATCCCGGTGCAATTTCTGTGTTTCATCAACACTGTGGTAGTCCAATGATTACAGAATGCCGCCAGATGTTCATCGGAAACTACTACTGGTCTTCCAGGGAACGATCAAAGCGTAAACTCCTTGAGACCTTACTCCCATGGTGGAAAGTGCGCATGGTGACTGTTGTATTCAATCCATGCATTTTCTGTATTTCATCAACACTCTGATAGTAGACAGATTACAGAATGGCACGAGATGTGCATCGGAAACTACTACTGGTCTTCCAGGGAATGATCAAAGCAGAGACTCTTTCAGACATTACTCCCATGGAGGAAAGTGCGGATGGTGACTGTCGTATTCAATCCCGATGCAATTACTGTGTTTCATCAACACTCTGATAGTCCACAAATTACAGAATGCCTCCAGATGTTCATCGGAAACTACTACTGGTCTTCCAGGGAACGATCAAAGCGTTGAGTATTTGAGACAATACTCCCATGGAGGGAAGTGCGCATGGTGACTATTGTATTCAATCCCGATGCAATTTCTGTGTTTCATCTACACTCTGATAGTCCACAGAGTACAGAATGCCTCCAGATGTGCATCGGAAACTACTACTGGTCTTCCAGGGAACGATCAAATCGTAGACTGTTTGAGACATACCTCCCGTGGAGGAAAGTGCGCATGGTGACTGTTGTATTCAATCCCGATGCAATTTCTGTGTTTCATCAACACTCTGATAGTCCACAAATTACAGAATGCCACCAGATGTTCATCGGAAACTACTACTGGTCTTCCAGGGAACGATCAAAGCGTAGACTGTTTGAGACATTACTTTTATGGAGGAATGTGCGCATGGTGACTGTTGTATTCAATCCCGATGCAATTTCTGTGTTTCGCAAACACTCTGATAGTCCTGAGATTACAGAATGCCTCCAGATGTGCATCGGAAACTACTACTGGTCTTCCAGGGAACGATCAAAGCGTAGACTGTTTGAGAATTACTCCCATGAAGGAAATTGCGCATCGTGACTGTTGTATTCAATACCGATGCAATTTCTGTGTTTCATCAACACTCTGATAGTCCACAGATTACAGAATGCTTCCAGAGGTGCATCGGAAACTACTACTGGTCTTCCAGGGAACGATCAAAGCGTAGACTGTTTGAGATATTACTCCCATGGAGGAAAGTGCGTATGGTGACTGTTGTATTCAATCCCGATGCAATTTCTGTGTTTCATCAACACTCTGATAGTCCACAGATTACAGAATGCCTCCAGAAGTGCATCGGAAACTACTACTGTTCTTCCAGGGAACGAACAAAGCGTAAACTCCTTGAGACATTATTCCCATGGAGGAAAGTGCGCATGGTGACTGTTGTATTCAATCCATGCATTTTCTGTGTTTCGTCAACACTCTGATAGTCCACAGATTACAGAATGCCACGAGATGTGCATCGGAAACTTCTACTGGTCTTCCAGGGAACGATCAAAGCGTAGACTCTTTCAGACATTACTCCAATGGAGGAAAGTGCGCATGGTGACTGTCGTATTCAATCCCGATGCAATTTCTGTGTTTCATCAACACTCTGATAGTCCACAGATTACAGAATGCCACCAGAAGTGCATGGGAAACTACTACTGGTCTTCCGGGGAACGATCAAAGCGTAGATTGTTTGAGACATACCTCCCGTGGAAGAAAGTACGCATGGTGATTGTTGTATTCAATCCCGATGCAATTTCTGTGTTTCATCAACACTCTGATAGTCCACAGATTACAGAATGTCACCCGATGTGCATCGGAAACTACTACTGGTCTTCCAGGGAACGATCAAAGCGTAGACTGTTTGAGAATTACTCCCATAGAGGAAAGTGCGCATGGTGACTGTTGTATTTAATCCCGATGCAATATCTGTGTTTCATCAACACTCTGATAGTCCACAGATTACAGAATGCCTCCAGATGTGCATCGGAAACTACTACTGGTCTTCCAGGGAACGATGAAAGCGTAGACTCTTTCAGACATTACTCCCATGGAGGAAAGTGCGGATGGTGACTGTTGTATTCAACCCCGATGCAATTTCTGTGTTTCATCAACACTCTGATAGTCCACAGATTACAGAATGTCACGAGATGTGCATCGGAAACTACTACTGGTCTTCCAAGGAACGATCAAAGCGTAGACTATTTGAGACATTACTTTTATGGAGGAATATGCGCATGGTGACTGTTGTATTCAATCCCAATGCAATTTCTGTGTTTCATCAACACTCTGATAGGCCACAGATTACAGAATGCCTCCAGATGTTCATCGGAAACTACTACTGGTCTTCCTCGGAACGATGAAAGCGTAGACTCTTTCAGACATTACTTTTATGGAGGAATGTGCGCATGGTGACTGTTGTATTCAATCCCAATGCAATTTCTGTGTTTCATCAACACTCTGATAGTCTACAATTTACAGATGGCCTCCAGATGTTCATCGGAAACTACTACTGGTCTTCCAGGGAACGATCAAAGCGTAGACTGTTTGAGACATTACTTTTATGGAGGAATGTGCGCATGGTTACTGTTGTATTCAATCCCGATGCAATTTCTGTGTTTCATCAACACTCTGATACTCCACAGATTACAGAATGCCTCCAGATGTGCATCGGAAACTACTACTGGTCTTCCAGGGAACGATCAAAGCGTAGACTCTTTCAGACATTACTCCCATGGAGGAAAGTGCGGTTGGTGACTGTTGTATTCAATCCCGATGCAATTTCTGTGTTTCGTCAACACTCTGATAGGACACAGATTACAGAATGCCACCAGATGTTCATCGGAAACTACTACTGGTCTTCCAGGGAACGATCAAAACGTAGACTGTTTGAGACATTACTGCCGTGGAGGAAAGTGCGCATGGTGACTGTTGTATTCAGTCCCGATGCAATTTCTGTGTTTCATCAACACTCTGATAGTCCATAGATTACAGAATGTCTCCAGATGTTCATCGGAAACTACTACTGGTCTTCCAGGGAACGTTCAAAGTGTAGACTATTTGAGACATTACTTTTATGGAGGTATGTGTGCATGGTGAATGATGTATTCAATCCCGATGCAATTTCTGTGTTTCATCAACACTCTGACAGTCCACAGAGTACAGAAAGCCTCCAGATGTGAATCGGAAACTACTACTGGTCTTCCAGGGAACGATCAAAGCGTAGCCGGTTTGAGAATTACTCCCATGAAGGAAAGTGCGCATGGTGACTGTTGTATTCAATGCCGATGCAATTTCTGTGTTTCATCAACACTCTGATACTCCACAGATTACAGAAAGCCTCCAGATGGGCATCGGAAACTACTACTGGTCTTCCAGGGAACGATCAAAGCGTAGACTCTTTCAGACATTACTCCCATGGAGGAAAGTGCGGTTGGTGACTGTTGTATTCAATCCCGATGCAATTTCTGTGTTTCGTCAACACTCTGATAGGACACAGATTACAGAATGTCTCCAGATGTTCATCGGAAACTACTACTGGTCTTCCAGGGAACGTTGAAAGTGTAGACTATTTGAGACATTACTTTTATGGAGGTATGTGCGCCTGGTAAATGATGTATTCAATCCCGATGCAATTTCTGTGTTTCATCAACACTCCGATAGTCCACAGATTACACAATGCCACCAGTTGTGCATCGGAAACTACTACTGGTCTTCCAGGGAACGATCAAAGCGTAGACAGTTTGAGACATACCTCCCATGGAGGAAAGTGCGCATGGTGACCGTTGTATTCAATCCCGGTGCAATTTCTGTGTTTCATCAACACTGTGGTAGTCCAATGATTACAGATTGCCGCCAGATGTTCATCGGAAACTACTACTGGTCTTCCAGGGAACGTTCAATGCGTAGACTCTTTGAGACATTACTACCGTGGAGGAAAGTGCGCATGGTGACTGTTGTATTCAATCCCGATGCAATTTCTGTGTTTCATCAACACTCTGATAGTCTACAATTTACAGAAGGCCTCCAGATGTTCATCGGAAACTACTACTGGTCTTCCAGGGAACGATCAAAGCGTAGACTCTTTCAGATATTACTCCAATGGAGGAAAGTGCGCATGGTGACTGTCGTATTCAATCCCAAAGCAATTTCTTTGTTTCATCAACACTCTGATAGTCCACAGATTACAGAATGCCACCAGAAGTGCATGGGAAACTACTACTGGTCTTCCGGGGAACGATCAAAGCGTAGATTGTTTGAGACATACCTCCCGTGGAAGAAAGTACGCATGGTGATTGTTGTATTCAATCCCGATGCAATTTCTGTGTTTCATCAACACTCTGATAGTCCACAGATTACAGAATGTCACCCGATGTGCATCGGAAACAACTACTGGTCTTCCAGGGAACGATCAAAGCGTAGACTGTTTGAGAATTACTCCCATAGAGGAAAGTGCGCATGGTGACTGTTGTATTTAATCCCGATGCAATTTCTGTGTTTCATCAACACTCTGATAGTCCACAGATTACAGAATGCCACGAGATGTGCATCGGAAACTACTACTTGTCTTCCAAGGAACGATCTAAGCGTAGACTATTTGAGACATTACTTTTATGGAGGAATATGCGCATGGTGACTGTTGTATTCAATCCCAATGCAATTTCTGTGTTTCATCAACACTCTGATAGGCCACAGATTACAGAATGCCTCCAGATGTTCATCGGAAACTACTACTGGTCTTCCAGGGAACGTTCAAAGCGTAGACTATTTGAAACATTACTTTTATGGAGGAATGTGCGCATGGTGACTGTTGTATTCAATCCCAATGCAATATCTGTGTTTCATCAACACTCTGATAGTCTACAATTTACAGATGGCCTCCAGATGTTCATCGGAAACTACTACTGGTCTTCCAGGGAACGATCAAATCGTAGACTGTTTGAGACATTACTTATATGGAGGAATGTGCGCATGGTTACTGTTGTATTCAATCCCGATGCAATTTCTGTGTTTCATCAACACTCTGATACTCCACAGATTACAGAATGCCTCCAGATGTGCATCGGAAACTACTACTGGTCTTCCAGGGAACGATCAAAGCGTAGACTCTTTCAGACATTACTCCCATGGAGGAAAGTGCGGTTGGTGACTGTTGTATTCAATCCCGATGCAATTTCTGTGTTTCGTCAACACTCTGATTGGACACAGATTACAGAATGCCTCCAGATGTTCATCGGAAACTACTACTGGTCTTCCAGGGAACGATCATAACGTAGACTGTTTGAGACATTACTGCCGTGGAGGAAAGTGCGCATGGTGACTGTTGTATTCAGTCCCGATGCAATTTCTGTGTTTCATCAACACTCTGATAGTCCATAGATTACAGAATGTCTCCAGATGTTCATCGGAATTTACTACTGGTCTTCCAGGGAACGTTCAAAGTGTAGACTATTTGAGACATTACTTTTATGGAGGTATGTGCGCATTGTGAATGATGTATTCAATCCCGATGCAATTTCTGTGTTACATCAACACTCTGATAGTCCTCAGATTACAGAATGCCTCCAGATGTGCATCGGAAACTACTACTGGTCTTCCAGGGAACGATCAAAGCGTTGACTGTTTGAGACATACCTCCCGTGGAGGAAAGTGCGCATGGTGACTGTTGTATTCAATCCCGATGCAATTTCTGTGTTCCATCTACACTCTGATAGTCCACAGACTACAGAATGCCTCCAGATGTGCATCGGAAGCTACTACTGGTCTTCCAGGGAAAGATCAAAGCGTAGACTTTTTGAGACATAACTCCCATGGAGGAAACTGCGCATGGAGACTGTTGTATACAATCCCGATGCAATTTCTGTTTTGCATCAACACTCTGACAGTCCACAGAGTACAGAAAGCCTCCAGATGTGCATCCTAAACTACTACTGGTCTTCCAGGGAACGATCAAAGCGTAGACTGTTTGAGAATTACTCCCATAGAGGAAAGTGCGCATTAAGACTGTTGTATTTAATCCCGATGCAATATCTATGTTTCATCAACACTCTGACAGTCCACAGATTACAGAATGCCTCCAGATGTGCATCGGAAACTACTACTGGTCTTCCAGGGAACGATCATAGCGTAGACTCTTTCAGACATTACTCCCATGGAGGAAAGTGCGGATGGTGACTGTTGTATTCAATCCCGATGCAATTTCTGTGTTTCATCAACACTCTGATAGTCCACAGACTACGGAATGCCTCCAGATGTGCACTGGAAGCTACTACTGGTCTTCCAGAGAAAGATCAAAGCGTAGACTATTTGAGACATTACTTTTATGGAGGAATTTGCGCATGGTGACTGTTGTATTCAATCCCAATGCAATTTCTGTGTTTCATCAACACTCCGATAGTCCTCAGATTACAGAATGCCTCCAGATGTTCATCGGAAACTACTACTGGTCTTCCAGGGAACGTTCAAAGCGTAGACTATTTGAAACATTACTTTTATGGAGGAATGTGCGCATGGTGACTGTTGTATTCAATCCCAATGCAATTTCTGTGTTTCATCAACACTCTGATAGTCTACAATTTACAGAAGGCCTCCAGATGTTCATCGGAAACTACTACTGGTCTTCCAGGGAACGATCAAAGCGTAGACTGTTTGAGACATTACTTTTATGGAGGAATGTGCGCATGGTTACTGTTGTATTCAATCCCGATGCAATTTCTGTGTTTCATCAACATTCTGATAGTCCTCAGATTACAGAATGCCTCCAGATGTGCATCGGAAACTACTACTGGTCTTCCAGGGATCGATCAAAGCGTAGACTGTATGAGACATACCTCCCGTGGAGGAAGTGCGCATGGTGACTGTTGTATTCAATCCCGATGCAATTTCTGTGTTTCATCAACACTCTGATACTCCACAGATTACAGAATGCCTACAGATGTGCATCGGAAACTACTACTGGTCTTCCAGCTAACGATCAAAGCGTAGACTGTTTGAGATATTACTCCCATGGAGGAAAGTGCGCATGGTGACTGTTGTATTCAATCCCGATGCAATTTCTGTGTTTCATCAACACTCTGATAGTCCACAGAATACAGAATGCCTCCAGAAGTGCATCGGAAACTACTACTGTTCTTCCAGGGAACGATCAAAGCGTAAACTCCTTGAGATATTACTCCCATGGAGGAAAGTGCGCATGGTGACTGTTGTATTCAATCCATGCATTTTCTGTGTTTCATCAACACTCTGATAGTCCACAGATTACAGAATGCCACGAGATGTGCATCGGAAACTACTACTGGCCTTCCAAGGAACGATCAAAGCGTAGACTCATTCAGACATTACTCCCATGCAAGAAAGTGCGGATGGTGAATGTCGTATTCAATCCCGATGCAATTTCTGTGTTTCATCAACACTCTGATAGTCCACAGATTACAGAATGATACCGGATGTGCATCGGAAACTACTACTGGTCTTCCAGGGAGCAATCAAAGCGTAGACTGTTTGAGACATACCTCCCGTGGAAGAAAGTGCGCTTATTACTCCCATGGAGGAAAGTGCGCATGGTGACTGTTGTATTCAATCCCGATGCAATTTCTGTGTTTCATCAACACTCTGATAGTGCACAGATTACAGAATGCCTCCAGATGTGCATCGGAAACTACTACTGGTCTTCCAGGGAAAGATCAAAGCGTAGACTCTTTGAGACATAACTCCCATGGAGGAAATTGCGCATAAAGACTGTTGTATTCAATCCCGATGCAATTTCTGTGTTTCATCAACACTCTGACAGTCCACAGAGTACAGAAAGCCTCCAGAGGTGCATCGGAAACTACTACTGGTCTTCCAGGGAACGATCAAAGCGTTGAGTATTTGAGACAATACCCCCATGGAGGAAAGTGCGCATGGTGACTATTGTATTCAATCCCGATGCAATTTCTGTGTTTCGCAAATACTCTGATAGTCCTCAGATTACAGAATGCTTCCAGATGTGCATCGGAAACTACTACTGGTCTTCCAGGGAACGATCAAAGCGTAGACTGTTTGAGAATTACTCCCATGAAGGAAAGTGCGCAACGTGAATGTTGTATTCAATCCCGATGCAATTTCTGTGTTTCATCAACACTCTGATACTCCACAGATTACAGAATGCCTCCAGATGTGCATCGGAAACTACTACTGGTCTTCCAGGGAACGATCAAAGCGTAGACTGTTTGAGATATTACTTTATGGAGGAATGTGCGCATGGTGACTGTTGTATTCAATCCCAATGCAATATCTGTGTTTCATCAACACTCTGATA